>NC_057803.1:366704740-366924735 GCF_018294505.1 Triticum aestivum
ACCCGATCTCGAGCGCGGGCGCGCAAGCTCGCCGCCACGACCGGCCCGTGCCCCGTCGTCGTGCCCAGGAGCTGCGCCGAACTCCTCTACGTCGTCTGCACCCTCGACTTCGAGCTCGGAGCCACCACCTCGGCCGCATCGATCTCGTCGCATTCCTTCGACCGTCGCCTTCTTCAAGTCTGTCGTTGTCTTGTGCTCCGGCCCCTCCCCAAGCATGCTCTTTATGCTACCGAGGCCCGGTGAGGCCCTCCCCGTCCTAACCCTCCCTTCTTTTTTCCCGTCTCGAATGCCTTAGGCCACCGTGCCATCCCTCACGCCCGTTCGGCCTCACCGCGCCCTACGCCGCGCCCCTACCTTCGCCTGGCGCCCGCTCATCAGTCCCGCACCAGCGCCTGCCCTCGCTGTGCTGTGCTGCAGCAGCTCGCGTTGTTGCCGCTGTCGCCGGCCAGCTGCTGCCTGCTTGTGCGCCGTCCGCCCAGCCACAGTCCCTGCCGAGCCTCGCCGTAGCCATAGCCACTCGCGCCAGCCTGCGCTCACCACTGCCCTGACTGCCGCTTGCTGCTTCTGCTCCGCTCCACTGCCCCGTGCCGCGACCCCTATGCCCGTCCTGGCCACCCCTGTCCCACGGCTTCGTTGCCGCCGCCATCTGCCGCGCCCGTCGCTGCGTCGCCACCACCGCCTCCCCTGCTACCTCCGCCACCTGCCCGGGCCATCGTCGCTCGCCTCGCCCCGCTACTTCTGCACGCCCCCAGTGCCGCGTCCTCAGCCCCAACGCGCGGCCCCGCCGCCCGGGTCCGGCGCCCGTCCGCCACCGCTCCCAGTGGCCCCCGCTGTTCCCTACGGGTGACCGCCCAGCTTGTCCCGCCGTTTCCCGCCGTCCACGCTCTGGCCGGCCAGCCCCGCCCCCTTGGGTGTTGGCCGCTTGGTTGCGCCCGCACCCGCGCGCCCATAATTCGCCCTCTCCAGTGGACGGGTGTGCCACTGCCAGCGGCGCCCTGCGCCCATGTTTATAGAAAAACGAGAAAAAGGAAATTGTAAAAATTAAAAATAATGATTAATTAATCAATTAGTGATTTAGTTAACTAACTTAAGTAAGTTAATTAGATTAATTAGTTTAACCTAAGCCCCTAGTGACAGGTGGGCCCAGGGCCTAATTAGCTAATTAGATTAATTAAAATTTGTTAAACCACTCACTGTCATGACAGGTGGGTCCCCGGCGTCAATTTGACCAGTCAACTAGCTGGTTGACTGCTGACATCAGGATGACATCATGCTGATGTAGTATTATGTTTTAATTAATAACAATTTCAGAATATTGTTAATTCGTTGAAAATTCATAGAAAATAAACCATAGCTCAGATCGAAAAACTTTATATATGAAAGTTGCTCAGAAAAATGAGACGAATCCGAATATGCAGTCCATTCATCTGTCACAAGCCCCTAGCATGCTAAACATGGAACATCCCCCCTCTGATCACCTGTCTGACACAGGTCCGGAACCAGGAAAACATTCATGGTTGAATTCCCCTTTCACCTTTATCGTGTAGCCATACATTAGGTCACAGTCAGCACATCATTTTTCCATGTTATGCTTTGTGATGCTATGTTTGCTTTATATTTATTGTTTCTTCCCCCTCTTCTCTCGATAGACCTCGAGATTGATGTCGCCCCTGTGATCGACTACGTGGACAACGACACTTCTTCTCTTTCAGTAGAGCTTCCAGGCAAGCCCCCTTTGATCATCCCGATATCAACCATTCCATTCTCTCGTGCTTGCATTAGATTTAGCTACTATAATTGTTTGCTTCTATTCTAATGCATAGCCTACTTTTGTATCTGCTGTTGTACCTTACATGCTTATCCTAAACTGCTTAGTATAGGTTGGTTAGTGATCCATTAGTGACCCCACCTTGTCCTCGTTGCCCCTGCTTCTTCATCAAAGACCCGATCAACGGGATTGAAGACCAGGCCCCGACACCATACATCACTTTCCCCTTTTGTTGCTCGACTCTGCGGAGTTACCATCGAGTGCTGAGGGTGGAACCTCCTACATCACTCCTCATGAGATCTCTGTAGTGTAGCTATCCAGTCGTGGTCATCGAGGGTGATTTCCTCCTTAACCACTTCCGATACGGCTCTGTCATGCAACCCCTCAAGTGTGAACCTCGTGGGCGGATCCTCTTATGTTCACCTTGATGATTACATCGAGTGGAATTCACCGGGAGTGACTTCCCGGGTTTTCCCCTTGGTGTTAGACACATAGTTACTATGGTTACTATGACTTTACACTGAACCACGTTACTAAAGATGGGTCGGCCCTGAGGGGTACCCGCACGAGCTTAATAGTGAGTGATGTGGAGTTGGGTTGACCTTGAAGGTGCCTGCAAGATACTTACGAGGCGTGTCGGGCATTCTTAGCCCTTGCCGCAAGTACTCAAGAGGGGGCGACGGGGTCACATCTTTCGTGAGTCTCTTCTTGTTACTGCGCGTTCCTAATCCACTAAGATTTGGATATTTGATCCGAGGGGCCTACGGCCTGATAGCACTAACCATCACGTGGGCATTGTATGGGCGTTCTGCGTCGTATGCATCAGCCGAAGCTTATTAGACGTCAGCGACTGAGTGGCACGCGGCGGGTTGGACTAGTAAGCACCTGCCTTTTTAAGGAGGTATCTAGGTCTGCTCACCGGCCACGTTCGCAACGTGCAGGAGTTCCCCGAGCAATGGCCCATGACCCTGAGGGGCAAAGGTTTAGTCCGGCATGCCGACCTCTCTATTAAGCCTAGGTCGGGTTGCGGCGTATTGTTTGGCCGAGGCCAGGCATGACCCAGGAAAGTGTGTCCGGCCGGAGTTTATCGAGCATGGTGGGTAAGTTGGTGCACCCCTGCATGGAAGAAAACATCTATCAATAGCCTGTCCTATGGTAACGGACACTTGGAGTTGTATCCCGATCGATACAACTAGAACTGGATACTTGAGATGAGACATGATATGAGAAATGGATAGTATGGCTCTGGGATTGCTTTCCCACAGGGAGTCGAGAAAGGATCTCTGGCCGAGGTTGATAACACTACTACTACTTTACTTTATGCTACCCTACTCCCTCTTGTTGCTGCAAGATGGTGGTTTCCAGAAGATGCTAGTCTTTGATAGGACTAGCTTCTCCCCATCTTATTCTGGCATTCTGCAGTTCAGTCCACATATACTACCCACTTCATTGACACCGATGCATATGTAGTGTAGATCCTTGCTTGCGAGTACTTTGGATGGGTACTCACGGTTGCTTTTCTCCCCCTTTTCCCCCTTTTCCATTCTTCTAGGATGTCGCAACTAGATGGTGGAGCCCAGGATCCAGACACCACGTTCGACGATGACTGTTACTACACTGAGGGTGCCTACTACTATGTGGAGGCCGCCGACGACCAGGAGTAGTTAGGAGGCTCCCAGGCAGGAGGCCTTGCCTTTTCGATCGATGTTGCTTTTGTGCTAGCCTTCTTAAGGAAAACTTGACTAACTTATGTTTGTACTCAGATATTGTTGCTTTAGCTGACTCTTGTGTATTCGAGCTTATGTACTCGAGCCCTCGAGGCTCCTGGCTTGTAATATAAAGCTTGTATTATTTTTATTTTGTGTCTAGAGTTGTGTTGTGATATCTTCCCGTGAGTACTTGATCTTGATCGCACACATTTGCGTGTATGATTAGTGTACGATTAAATCGAGGATGTCACAATGGATGAGCCGAACCACTAGATTTCTTCTTGGGCGCCATTGTCGATGGCACCGTCGAAGGTGAAGATGGTGATGAAGATGACGCGTTGCACACACCTTCAGGTTCGTGCAAGCGATCCCCCTACCTGGCGAGGCAAAGATGTCGCGGTAAGCCATGGCCACCTATCGGACCAGAGGGCCCCTTGCTAGTTCGGAAGGGGGCGTTGCATTGAACAAAGAGTAGACGAGCATGGGGAAGCATGACAGAGATCATGTAGGAAATTTTACCCAAGTTTGGGCCGCCGTGAGGCGTAAAACCCTACTCCTGCTTTCGGGGATTGATGGTGGAAGAGTGGTGGCAGAGCATAGTACACTTACCCAGCAAGGGCGGTAGTCGATACGCGCACATGGGCATGTTTGTTATCCAACCTTCTAACCCTTTATGCGCTTGCTATGGGCCTCCTTTCATAGATTAAGGGGATACCACAATGGAAAAGTAGTCATTATGCACAGATAAGATAGCAAATACTGCTATCATACCTAACTCTGCAGGCTGACAAGGTGCATTAAATGCACCGCTCAACCTCTCGTTGTTGTTTTCTTGGCAAGGCTTACCGAGCTATTTTGCCTGCTTCACACCTGCTCGCTTGACACGTCGCAAGACGAGTGACGTTCTAGGGCATGTTCTATAGAGAAAGGCTGCCATGTGGCGAATGGTTGCCACTTAGTCACTTTGCGGCTTGACACCGCACTGATTGACGACACGGGTCGTGGTGGAGTAGTTGGGTGAGGTGGTTTTGCCCTCGTGAGTCCAGCAAGCCCTGCCGAGACATCTTGGGCGTCTTCTTTCGGGGGTGACCCTGCACCTACTGAGCTTGCTTGCCCAGCAAGGGGGGGGGGGTTCTTCTCTCCTGGTGGCATTTTGCTTCTTCGGCTTGATCTTGGTCCCCTTGGTTTACAGGTTGGTCCTTCGAAGCTCTTGGTCTCTTGCGCACTAACTTAGGTTGGTGCCTCAATCTTGTTCTCGTGCCTATGCACAGTCTGGGCAACAGACCCGGGGTTTGTTGCATCGACACACGGGTAACGACTACTAAGATAGTATGTCCCAACTGGGTGTCATCAGCTACAAGGTTCCAAGTTAGACCAAGTGCCCCATGCACATCCACGACTGGCAATCTGATTTTGAACGGGGGATGACTTTGCCCTACATAATCGTGCAAACAAGGCGGAAATTCATAGAACCCAGACGAAAATCATTACATTTCGAAAACTTTTCATATAAACCGGATGTGATACATTACAGTTTTTAGACAAATTGGAGTAAAACCTACTCTAAACAAGTCGCAACTGTAATGTGGGCAGCGCATGGACGACGGCCGGTCGTGGTGTCATTTGAGGCTACTCATAGTGGGTGTATCATTGTTGGAGAAAATATATAGGGGTATGCATTTTTCCCCTGACTCATGCACGGACAAGCTAAGGCCGAGCCAAGTTACAAGAAATTAAGAGATTTGAAGAACCAACACACAGTCCAGAGAGACCAAGGTTGAGCCAGAAGAGCAAGATACCGACAAGAGAAGGGCCTTCCTTGCCTGGCAGGTGAGGTCGGCAAGGAACTAGGACACCACAAGAAGCAGGCAGCCGATGCACCCCGGCAAGGTCTGCCGGGACTCGCGAGGGCAGAACCACCCCACCAACCACTCAAGCATGACCCACGTCGTCAATCAGTGCGGTGTGAAGCCGCGAGATGATTAAGTGGCAGCCATTCGCCACATGGCAGTTGTTTCCTACAGAAGAAGCCTACAAATGACACCCGTCCTGCTACGTGTCAAGGGAATAGGCATGGAGCTGGCAAGATAGCCCGACAAGCCTTGTCGGGCGACCAGTGATGTGACACTAAGCGGTGCATTTATTGCACCCTGTCAGCCCGTAGAGTTAGGTATGATAGCATTGTTTGCTATCATATCAGTGGTAATGACTACTTTGCCATTGTGGTGACCCGTTAATCTATAAAATGAGGCCCATGGCACTTGTAGGAAGGGTTGGAAACTTGAGGAACCCAAGCCACCATACGTGCATAGTCGTTGCGGCCCCAAGGCAAACCCTGCCGGGCAAGTGTACTACGCACCACCACGTTCATTCCACCATCAATCCACTAAAGCAGGAGTAGGGTATTACGCCTCGCGGGGGACCAAACCTGGGTAAATTGCTTGTGTGCTCTCTGAGACACCGCCGTAAGTTGGTATGCTCTTTGTGCAACGCGTCGTCCCCCTGCCGAACTAGCAAGGGGCCACCCAGTCCCATAGGTGGTCGTGGATATCCCGCGACATCTTTGGCGCACTAGGTAGGGGGATCGCTTGCGTGAACCTAAAAGAGTGCGCATCGTGTCATCTTCAACGACATCTTCATCCTCGACAGCGCCTCGACCGTGGTACCCGCCGAGACACAGAAGTGGAGTGGGGGATGATCCACCCTCGTGGCATGTTGCCGCTGTCCAAGATTTGCCCCGGCGGCTCGTATGGTGTTATCGCCATCCGAACGCTGTCCGAAGGTAGGGACACAATATGTGCAGACACGAGCTCCCTCCTTCCTATTTCCCCACCTCGTCAGCAGTCGAGTTGCTTTAGCCTCGGCGTCATCAATGTCGACAATTACCATGTGAAGCTCAGTCCAGTACTTGCGCCACCGTGGGTGATCCTGATCAGAATGCTGGTATGAGTCCATCGATTGATGCCTCGGCAAGCACACTTCGGCGAGGCTGCCCAAGTGGCATAGCCCATGCAACGGTAGCCGCTGCACTGAATCGAGGGGAGCAAAAGGAAAGGGAACCGGCGAAGCACGACACCATGCCAGGAACGAAAAAACCACCTGACCGCCTTCTACTTCTCCAGGCCCCACAGATGCGTCGAATGCGCACGGCCTGGCAGACGAAAAAGAATCTTAAAATGAAAGCTAAGTCCATGTTATCACTTCTTTTTGATGTGTTTCAGATTTCTCTAGTCGTTTATCCCTTAGCTCCAGTAAGTGTTCGTATCATGAAAGCCCTCAAGTGATGGGACCTTGGCTAGTTTCTTTGATCGCTCCATCGTACTGTCTGGAGCCACGCTCGCAGGATGATAGGCTGCGACGAGATCTACCTGGGAAAAACCTGCCAAGATGCATCCACGCCAAGATGCTTGTTAAGGGCCGGACCCTTACGACAATCGCGGCAATATGATATCGACAGGCATCCAGAGCATACATAGGAATTAATCATATGAACACGAGCATATAGAGTTTAAAGGGATAAACACGCATTTAAAGATCCAACTAGAAGTATCAACCTCTCACAAACACTAGAGATAAAAATACTAAACACAAAATATGTGTCATGTATCGTTACAAGACCAGGAGGAATAACATAAATGCGGAGAACCGTGTCGGCACGGGGAGCGTCCTTCTCCTCAGCAGCGGTGATGTCAGCACCCGATGGCGGCTTCTTGAAGCCGTCGTCAAGATCGAGCTCTCTGTGGCGATAGGCGATGTTGCTCAAGACCATGAAGTGGCCGTTGCGAGTGAGCCTCCGCGACTCGGTCGCGAAACGCTCGGCCCTCCCCTCTTCATGCACCTTCAACTTGACGATCAACTCGTCAAAGAAGATCCCTAGCTTGACACTCGGGACCTCATGCACGCCGGCTGAGTAGACTGGGTTGTCCATGCCCATAGCCGCAGCTTGGGCACCAAGACGTTCCGCAAAATCGATCAGACTCTTGAGCCAAAGGTTTCTCATGTCGACCTGGTTCTTGAGCCTGCATGTTGCATCCATGTCATCCCCACGCAACCTAAAGGTAAATTCATACTCCATTTGACTATACTATACAACTATGCATTGTTTGGCATGAACATTCCTTGCACCTCGTGCTGCAACTGGCGTACTCCACAACCCACTTCCCTTCTCCTTCCCATTCCATCGCCCGCGTAGGCCCGTGGGAAGTGACCGGTCAACCCTTATATAGGAGTGTTAGCACAAAAAGATGCATGCATGACCAATAAAATTTCCTTTCTCTTATCTCTATGAAATAAATGTGGCATGAAACTCGAAGCCCTTTAAGTGTGAGTATAATAGAAATCATCGTCCTCCTCCGGCTCTGCTTCACCTGCGTCATCGTCGTCCTGTTCCGGCTCTGCGTCATCATTCTCCTCCTCCCGCTCTGCGTGCTGCTCTGCCTCCAACGCCCCCTCGTCCGGCTCCGGCTAGTCCGTCTCCAGCTAGTCCTGACTCCGAAGGCAGGGCGGATACGATCTGGGCTTCGCACCCCCTCTAGATTAAAGTGCCACTCCGGCGAGAGTATGGCGTATGTCGTTACCTTTGGCTAGGCCATGGCCATCAGGTGATGGCGACCAGAGAAGAGGCGGCGGAAGGGGAATGAATGCAGCTACTGTTTGGGTTCGCCGTCCAGCTTAAATAAATGCGCACCATCACATATAGCCGTGGGTGCACAAATTGTAGCATATGGGTCTGCTTAGGGGGCATCACGTAACTGGTATGTATGTGAGATTCTAAGAGACAGAGTGCGTGTGTGCGACTCTACTCTTCGTACATGTACTCCACCTTTTGTACCAGATATAAGTATAATGGTATTACACTATAGCTTGTAATTTACGTGACCATGTTAACGTGGTTGTGTAAAAAATGTCACTTCCTTCTCGTGATTTGCAATATATAATTATGAGAAGTTTGCAAACTACTAAAGTAAAGTGGAATTTGTCCATGTTATATAACTAAATTAATCTGATTGTTTATCATACGGGTAATGTTTGATGAAGGGTGGTAGGAACAATTGCTCCGCCTAGAGCATGTGTGTGTGAGATAGAGTCTTAGTGTGTGTGAGTGAAGCGGAGTCTTTGGTGGGGAAAGTAATTTAAGTGTGTGTGGCTTCATTGTAGAGAGGTGATGTGTATGCCAAAGGCCACCAATGAGGGGGTGCAAGAGAGAAGAGGCCCGTAGAGAGGGACGAGAAGGCGTGTGCGCCTGAGAGGAGTCGACATCGAAATAACGTGTTTGTTCAAGAGACACCGAGGTAGACTACTATATATCGATGGTGCATGCAGGTGAGAATTAAATAAAGGGATGGTCTTATTGGTTTCAGGGATATAGGAGAAGACTGAGAGAGGGGGTAGCTAGAAGGAAATTGTTAAGTGTGAGTGTATGTTTTAGAGAAGAGACCCATCCAGGCGCAAGTCATGTGCACACAAGAAGAGAACGATTCGATGTGGGGTTAGGGCTCAGGGTAATTAACTACATATGGAGACATAGAAGACCTTGAACATGCATGTGTGAGAGGTATACATGTATACGTGGGATGTGTGTGTGTGCGCACACACACAAGATCGCGATATAAGAAAGAAGACATAAGTCATAAGATCAACGATTTGGGAGAGACAGATCGGTATGACAATATTCATGCATGTGAGAGTGGAGGGAACAAGGGCTGTTAATTGAGAATGTGTTTTTGTAAGTGCATCTAGTGCCCCTTAGTGATTTTGGTGTATTGAAGATTTATAGGTTAAGGGACTAATGTGTTTGTGAGTCTACACAGGTCTATAAGTCTGTGAGGAGTTTTATATTTACAGAGAAAGTCGACCCCTAAAAATGAATGCCTTCAACTGAAGACTTTGGTTTTTTGAAGACTTTGAAATTGAAGAAATTGGTGTGATGCTGAAGACTTGGTATTGATGCGAGGAACTTGAAGCGTGGAGACTTTTGTTTTCATAGCTTCATTTTCTCTTTCTTGAGTCATAGGAAACACCGTACTGTTAAAGGGGTGGAGGTAAAACTAAGGAAAAGTTTCCATGTGATGCTCAACTCAATATCTTACACCTACCAATCCCTTCGAGTGAAGCCATTGGAAATCTCATACAATTTAGTCAACTTCTTTAGTAACAGAGATGAAGTTCTTCTGGTCTTTGAGGAATTTGTTCTAACTGAGGAGTTTGGAATTTGCTAGTGCGGATTGCCTACAAGTGAGGAACATGATAGCCCTGAGGAGTTTGAACCTCAAATTTCCGACCGTTGTTGTGCTATGTGCCAGCTATCCTAAAATATCTTATCCACATAACGGTCTTATCATTGAAGGGAATTTATGTCTTATCATGTCGGCTGTTCCCTAGGCTATAAATAGCCGCCCCTACAACCGCTAGCTGGTTGGCAAAATTGCTTTGATCGCGTGATTCCTCATTTTACACCCTGGCACTGATGATACAAGAACATGGAGACTACAAGTCACTTGATCCCATTGATATCCTCGAGAGGCTAAACACTCATGAGTTCCGTCTTGGTGAGAAGAGAGATCTCTATGGACTGAGCTATGGCAGATCACGAGCTCTAAAGGCCAAGGCAGTGTCTGAATCTGAAGGTGAGGTTTCTGGTAGCAGCCTTGGTGATCCTACAGAACTGAGCCAGGAGCTAGCAATGCTTGTGAGGAAATTCGAAAAGTTCTCAAGATGTGGTCGCTTTGGAAAATCCTCAGGAAGTGATGACATAAGATTAGATTCCTTGTCCCGTGATTACAAGAAGAGACTTTTCCACAAATGCAAGAAACCCGGTCACTACATTCAAGATTGTTCTTAGTGGGAAAAGGAATCAAAGAAGAAGAAGTACAAGGACTACAGTTCTGATTATTCAAAGAAGAAGAAGAAATCTTCAAAGTCCTCTTCATCAAAACCTTCAAGGTCTTCATCTCACAAAAAGAGCAGCTCCAAGAAGGCTCGAGCATTCATTGGCAAGGAAATGGACTCTGAGGCTGAATCTGAGGAAAATGAGGAAGAGGGGGCATTTGAGGAGTTAGACTCTGGTGTGGCAAGCCTACCCCTACTGTGTTTGTCAGCAAGTCCATCTTCAACTCTGAGGAAAATGACCTCCCCAACACTGCCGACAACGGCGATGATGACTATGCTCCCACCTATTGCTTCAAGGCAAAAGGTGCAAAGGTACTCAAATATCCCTTCTCTCAATCAAGTGAGGATGAATCTGATGAAAACCTCAAGCTTAGCTATTCTGAACTTGCTATGTTTGCTGTGAAACAACAAAAGTCTCTTGAAAAGGTTCAAAATATGCTAGACAAAAGTGATGATATGTTGGGTGAAGAAATAGATCGTACTAAAAATTGACTGAAAATCTTGAGAGACTTCAGACTAAGTTTGATAATCTTCAGAGTCATCATAACACTCTCTTATCTGATCATGAGAAGCTTTCTTCTGAATTTCTTCAAAGAAAGCAAGATCTTGAGCAGCTAAGGGTGAGTGTTCGTGTCAAAACCGGCGGATCTCGGGTAGGAGGTACCGAACTGTGCGTCCAAGGTTTACGGTAACAGGAGACAGGGGACACGAAGTTTTACCCAGGTTCGGGCCCTCTTGATTGATATTGATGAGTATGGGGGTTACAAGAGTCGATCTACCACGAGATCATAATGGCTAAAACCATAGAAGTCTAGCCTGTATGATTATGATTGCCTCTACGGACTAAACCCTTTGGTTTATATAGACACGGAAGGGGACTAGGGTTGTACAAAGACGGTTACAGAGAAAGGAATCCACACATCCGAACACCAGGCTTGCCATCCATGCCAAGGAGAGTCCCATCCGGACACGGGAGAGAGTCTTCTGACTTGTATCTTCATACCCCATTAGTCGGGCCCATGTCCAATAGGTCGGACGCTCAAGGACCCCTTAATCCAAGACTCCCTCAGTAGCCCCTGAACCAGGCTTCAACGATGAGGTGTCCGGCGCATAGATTGTCTTCGGCATTGCAAGGCGGGTTACTCCTCCGAATACTACAAAACAGCCTTCGATCACAGAAAACGTGTCTGGCTCTGCAAAACAAGTACCACACACATACGCAGAGAGTATAATATTTTATGAGTCCAATCCACTGACAACTTTTATAGCATGACATCACGTCACAACCCGGTCATTATTTCGAACCGTTTTTTGTTAGCCTCCCGCTCCATTTTTTAAAATGTGGTTTTATTGGCACGTCTTGTCGAAGCAGAGATTGTGTCCCCCTATTACAGGATTCCAATATGGGCGTGGATAACCCAACCGTTCCGTTGGCATGATCCCTTGGGAATCGGCAGGCTTTAAGCCTATGAGGAGGCGTTTGATATTCATCGCCTTTATAAAGGGGCACAGACTGGTCTCTCTATCTTCCGCGCCTACCTCTTCCTCAACCTTTGCAACCTCGAGTTCCAGCACCCAGGTTTCAACTTAATTGCTCTGATATTCCTAGTCATGTCTAGACCTAGCCCTCCAGGTCGGTGGGTGGCCTCCTCTGTCATGGAAGAGGATATCGCGAAGCTCCAGGCGGCAAGATACCTGACTGCGGAAATCCCCATTAGGCTCTATGCTAAAGGACATGTTATTCCTACTCCCATATCCGGCGAGAGGGTTGTATTCATCTCCTGCTTCCTCCGGGGGCTTGGGTTCGCTCTCCATCCCGTCGTTCACGGACTCATGTTCTATTACGGCCTAGATTTTCATGATCTAGCTCCGGATTCCTTCCTTCACATCTCGCCGTTTATTGTCATGTGTGAGGCCTTTCTACACATTCCCCCACACTTCGATTTATGGATCAAGACCTTTAATGTGAAGCCGAAAGTAATCGAGGGGAAGCAAATAGAGTGTGCTGGTGCCACGGCGAACAAGCTCACCAATGCTTTTTGGCCCAAAGGCTCTTTCACGGAAGCTTCCAACCTATGGCAGTGAGAGTGGTTTTACATCACTGAACCCCGTGGTACCAAGTGGGCAGCTACACATGCATTCCGATCTGGCCCTCCACTACAGCTCGCATCATGGAATAATAAGGGGCTAGACTGGGGATCAATTGACAAAGTGCAGATGCTACAAAGCCATATCGGAAGCCTCCTCGAAAAGGACACCGACCTCATCAATGTAATCTAGGTAATGCTAGTCCGTCGGGTCCTGCTGTGCCAGCGACGGCCCCTCCACATGTTGGAGTTAAATCCGGAAGGACCATGGACCCTTCCGCACTTCTTCGGCATGACGCACAAAGGAATGTGGAAGTTATTCTTCGGGACACGAAAGAAGTGGCCGGATACCACCGAAGACATCGGCCTCGACCGCAACCATATGGATACCTCGCTAAACACTCGACTCCCGAATACAACTTACTTAAACATCCCGTAGTACTGAGAAAACCATCTTCACACAGGGATGGGTAAAGAAGGCAGAACGAATTAGGTGTTCGGCCCCTCTTCCCGATGACTCAGCAGATCCTATGTTAACAAGGATGCTAGCTCTGGCGCCATATCAAGTGCCGGCGAAGGAGGACAGGGAGGAGAGGAAGAAGGCAAAAGGTGGCCTCCATTCTAAAGGTACACCAGAAGCTATGTTTGCGGAGATTGGGACTCCCTCTTCCAAAGACAAAAGAGAAGGGGAAGCTGACAGCCCTTCCCCGCATGGGAAGAAGAGGACCGCCTCCGAACATTTGGAGGTAGAGGCTCCTAAGCGAGGGAACATGTCCTTGACAAGAGGTTCGGGTTCAGAAAATGACATTGACGCGCCATTCCTCCGTAAGGACAAGCATTTAGCTGAATCGTAAGTGAACAAAGGTGTCCTAAACATACCCCGTTCATTTCTGCTTACAAGGGTAACATCTGAAATATATGTTTGTAGTCCGGCATGCAGTCTTCCTCAACAGTCCTCCTCGGGGGATCTTTTTCCGGAGACGATGGAAAGCGAGACGCCTCCACAGACCCTCTCGCCCAATAGGGCTGACGACTTTGAGGTGTCGTCCCGGAGGATTTCTCCTGATCAACAAGTGGTGTGAGGGACAATTAAGACCACGTCCAAAGGTGATACTTCATCAGTCTAGGGTCCACTGCATGCAGCCCCATTGGGGACCAACAATAAAGGCCCCGAACTATCCGATTTACAGCCGCAGACGACTCTAGGGTTGAGTAAACACATCCCTTCGAAGGGAGTCCGTACTCCCACCACTGCCTCCAGGAATCAGGAGGCGTCGGATACATTCATGGACGTGCTGCGACATGCGTCCATCTCAGAGGAACATCGTACCTTGATCGGTACGGTAGTTGAGAGGATTCTGTCCGCGAGAAGCGTGTTGAATGAAGCCTACACGAGCTTACTAAGAGGCTTCGAGGTATGCAATGTAATGTGTTCAATTGCACTCTACATGCAAAAAATCCACCCGTGTATAGATAGTAGGCCCTAAGACTCTGGTTGGCGTCCAAAAGGAGGCGATCAGAGGATCAAAAAAGATATGCCCAGGAAATAATCTAACTAATTTGAACATAGGTTGTTTCATCCATGGCGACTGCCCATGCTACAGAGGTTGAAGATCTGAAGCAGAAACTTGATGTGGCGGATGACGACATCACGCTTATTAACAGGCGGCTCTACGAGGCGCAAGGTATGTTTTGGGGCAGTCAGTATATGTAGGTGTAATAACATGAGCATGAAGCTGATAATTATATACTGAGATATACATAACTGCAGATAATGCTGCCGTGGTTGAGACCCTGCTGGCTGAGCTCGTCCGAGGCAAGGAGCAAGTTAGGATGAGTGATGCAGTTGCCGAGAATGCAGCCACTGAGTTAAAAGCTGAATAGGCTGTTCGGCGCCAATGCAAGGAGAGAATATCTACCATGGCGCACAAGCTAAAGGATGCCACTGTCCGATGTGAATTCCTCGAAAAGGATATCAAAGTCAAAACGACCGATCTTGGCAAGGCCTTACAAGAGGCAAGAGAAGCACAGTCCGAGTCTAGAGCGGCTCGGTAGAGATCCGTCAAGCTGGGGAAATAGCGGTGGGTAAGCCCTTCTTATTACAGACTAAATTCGGTGATCCGAAGGATTCCCCGCTTAACCAAATCTGGAGTTCTCCAAACGCATTATTGGACTTGCCAAAGAGAGTCTCCGATGCGGCGCAGTTTTACTAGGCGCAAGAAGGACATGCAATGGAGAAGCTTTTCTGGTCTCAATTCAGCATGCCAAATGTCACAGCCTAGAACCTGATTGCAACTAGTTGCATAAGCATCCATGTATCTTGTGTATATTTGTTTGAAATTTGAATTGGGCATTGTTCAAACCCTAGCAGATAATAATTTCAACTAGGATCAAAATAAAAATATTACAATGAACCCAAAATGCCCTTCATAAATGTCCATCATTTTTAATTGGTCTAGAACCTGTGCCAAAAATTATGCACATATTTCTAGGCCATTCTAGATTTTTGAATTAACTCATATTGTATTCGAATTGGGGCATTTAAATAATATAAATATTTTTAAATGCTCCAACAATTTTGGAATTAGTTGAGGGCCGCTGGAATAATTCATTTAGTGTCCATAACTATTTCCAAAAAATTTAAAGGTGATTTGTTTTGAAAACCAAATTTAAACAGATTTGCATAAATAAAAAATAGAACAAAAATAGAAATAAGAGAGAGAGAGAGAAGCCACTTGAGCCACCTTACCTGGCATAGCCACTTGGCCCGACACTGTGGCTGAGGCCCAGCCCACCACCGCAGCCCCTCTGTCGCCTTCCTCCTCGCACCAGTAGGCAAGGGCGCGTGCCCGGCGCGTGCAACCACACATCATCCACCTCCTCCCTGCCTGGCTGCCTCCTCCTCCCCCTGGACGTCTCTCGCAGCGCCACGCCACCCCCTTGAACTCTCTCACTCTCTCCCGACCTCTTCCCCCTCCTCTGCTCTCTCTCCCTCTCTGCCCGAGTGGAGCTCGTTGCCGCCATACGCCGTAGACGCAGCCTCCGTGCTCCCCTCGCCTCCCCGACGTGCCCACGAGCATCGCCACGCCTCCCTCATCCTCTACGTCCAGCCACGCCTCGCCGGAGGCCTTGCATCGACGCCATCTTCATCATCTTCGTCGCCGGCCACCGGAGATGCCTCTCACCGCCCAGCTCGCTCCGGTGCTTCCTCGAGCACGCCGAGGCCACCTCTGCACTCGCCGTGAGCTCCTCTACCGATCCCCCTACTCCCATGTCCATTAGCTCATCGTAGCCCTCTTTTCCGTCAAGACCGAGACCTCACCGGTGTCGGACTTGTCACCGTCGTCATTTTGGTTCGCCTCCGTCCAAACCGAGCACGTCACTGCACTCAGTGCACCCCAGGAGCCTGTAGCACCCACCAGCTCCTCCTCCCATGCACCGTAGCATCGAACCCGTCATTGCCCGAACTCTGGCCACCGCCTTGGAGCTCGCCGTCGTCGGCTCTGGCCACCATAGGCCCGGCCTCCACCACCACTCGACGCGTGCCTGCAAGAGCTCTTCAAAGAGCCCAAGAACGGCCTCATCCATGCCCTGTGGGCATTTTCCGAGCCGCACCGCCATCTCGGGCCTCGCCGGCGTCGAGTCGCCGGTGGGTTGACCCACTTTGACCCCGGCTGGGCCCCTCCCAGAGTCACTGACACGTGGGGTAGGCCCTAACTGGATTAGATAGGTGTTAGTTAGTGCTAATCACCGTTGTTAGGTGTTAATCCCCTCACTAAACTAACCCTGAGCTATTGACATGTGGGCGCAGCCCTGCTGACATTCTTGTTAGAATTAGTCTAACCCTAATTAACCCAGTTAACTATCTGAGTCACTGACAAGTGGGCCCCACTGGTCAGGTTTGACCTGGGCGGCGCCTGTTGACCTGCTGAGGTCAGCATGACCTAATGCTAACATAGTAAACATTTTCTAGAATTAAAATAAATCAGAAATGATTTATAAATATCAGAAAATGTTCTAAACTTCTAAAATTCATATAAATTCAACCGTAACTCAGAATGAAATAATTTATATATGAAAAATGATCAGAAAAATCCAATCTATCCATATGTACCATTTTCATGCATGATAGATCCACTTATGGCTGCTGTTTAGGCCAAATCATATGAATGGCATTTAAACCCTCACATATGGAGTTTGAATTTGAACCTAGGGTTCAAACCAACTCCATTTAACATGTTTCTAGTTGCATTAGCTCAAAACATAGCATATGACATGTCATGATCATGCATCATATTTTGCATTGCATTGATTGTGTTTTCCTTCTTTGTTGCCGTTGTTGTTCCCCCTCGGTAGACGTTGTTCCGATGTTGTGATCGTTGACACTGATGAAGACTCAATGCTATCTTCAGAAGTGCCACGCAAGCAAAACCCCCTTGTTCAATCCGACACAATCCCACTCTCTTGCTCCTACCCTCTTTTACTACATTAGGACAACAACGATTCATCTGTTACTTGTCGCGGTAGTTGAACCCCTTATCCTTTGCATGACCTGTCATTGCCACAGTAAATAGATGAAACCTACTAGCATGAGTAGGAGTTGTTTGAGCCCTGATGTGCCTACTCATTCATCCTTGTGTGTCGTGCCTGCTACTGCTTAGAGTTGAGCCGGGTCTGATTCATCAGGAATGAATTGGAATGGTGATGAACATGTCCTATTGTGTGTGAGCTAAGTGTGTGAACACGATGTGGTAAAGGTAGCGGTGAGAGGACATGTAGGAGTACATGGTGGGTTGTCTCACTGAAATCGTCCTCAAGAACTGAGTTTTGTGTTTGTGATCCATGAACAGCTACTACCACACGTTGGGCCTTGAAATATGACCCCGCTTGACTTAATAACCGCCCTTATCCTCTGTCCAGGAGTTGCAACTAGTTTTTGGTGTTTGTAGGATATGTGTTGGAGGTCGTGCGTAGCGCTGACCCTAGGGGTGGGCTATGATGCGGTATATACACCATGGCCCGATGTACCGAGCGCCCGTTTGGTGTCTCGGGAACCCTGCACACCTCTTTTGGGGCTGTTTGCGAAACCCTGGCTGGATCTCCTCCTGGATGGAACCCGAATAGGCGATAAACCTGGACTAGAGACTTGTGTGGTTAGTTAGGTTGTGGTATAGACCCACATCGGCTTTCGCTTGAGGTCTGCCAAGCACATGTCGTGTGCAGACAATAAGTGGTGGAAACATGTGTGACGAAGTACACCCCTGCAGGGTTATAAATGTTCTATTCGAATAGTCGTGTCCGCGGTAAAGGACTTCTGGGTTGCCTGTACAGTTCATAGACAAGTGAAAGTGGATACTCTAAAATGCGCAAGATAAGCGTGATGGGAGAGGATCCATAGTGGTGTATTTTTATGGTGAATATGTGGACTCGTATGTGCCACCTCAAAAGAGTTACTTGCAGTCGTACTTTAGGATAGCCACCGAGTCAAAGCTGGCTTGCTGCAGTTAAACTCCACCACCCCATTGTTGATACCGATGCATATGTAGATAGTTCTGATGTAAGTCTTGCTGGGTACATTTGTACTCACGTTTGCTTAATTTATGTTTTTGCAGAAAGACTTCAGTCTCACTAGAAGTCCCACGTGGACTTCGATGTTTAGCTTGTTACCTCAGCTACGATCTTGTGCCCTCGACAGGATCTGGTAGATAGTCAGGCTTCTCAGCCTTCTTCATTTGTAGATGTCTATACTCAGACAAGTTAAGCTTCCGCATGTGCTTCTTGCTTGTATGCTCTGTATGTTGGGTCATGAGACCCATGTTTGTAATTCTTGGCTCCTCGGAGCCTAATGAATAAATACTTTGAGTCGTAGAGTTTTGTTGTGATGCCATGTTGTATTTGCACATATCGAGCATATTCGGTGTATGTTATTGAAATGCTTGTTATGTGTGGGATCCGACAATCTAGTTGTTTATCCTTGGTATCCTCTCTTATGGGGAAATGTAGTCTGCTGTTTCCACTGAGCCTTGGTAGTCCGCTACAACCTGGTTTACCGGAGTCCTGCTAGCCTAGTACTACTGCTGTGGAACACTTAGGCTGGCCGACATGTGATTCACTTTGTTCCTATGTCTGTCCCTTCGGGGAAATGTCACGCAGTGACTTCTAGAGTCCTGCTAGCCTGCTACAGCCTGGGTTCCCGGAGTCCTGTTAGCCCAGTTGCTACAGCCTGGATTCACACGCTGATGACCGACACGTTCGATGTTGGTTCATGTATGCCTCTCCCCTTAAGTTAGTGCCACTTTGGGTTCATGACTAGTCATGTCGGCTCGGGTTCTCTGTCATACGTATGCTAGCGACACTATCATATACGTGAGCCCAAAGACGCAAACAGTCCCGGGCCATTGTAAGCCGACATGCGCGGGAATACCGTGCGTGAAGCCGCAATGTGATATGAGGTTTTACCGGCTAGATCGATGTGACTTGGAATCGGGGTCTTGACACCGTTGGTATCGGAGCCTGACTGCTTGTAGGTTTACCAAGCCAAACTGGTCGAAGTTGTGTCTAGAAATGCTTTAGTTATGTAAGGGAATTGATTGGGGAAGGGAATGTAAGACTCTTTTTACTCCTTTACCTTATGCCCTTCTGATCTGAGTCATCCTCTTCTCTTCTACGGGGATTAAGAACTAGGCCTTCTCATCTATCTATCAAGATGACTAGTTACTATGATAGAGACTTATAGGATTGATGGATTCAAGCCCTAGTTTAGTTCCTACTACCTCCGTGTGATGACAGTTGATCTCAGAATCTTGATATTGTGATGTTGAGTGGTTATGCCACCATTTTGCAGGATGTCTCAAATCTTTTTGAGCATTTACAGCCGTTATGTCGTCCAAGTCATCCCAGGTTACTAATAGTGTGATGCATTTGCAAATCCTTTCTTTCCATTCCCGATGTCCTTTTGGTAAGAATAAGCACACTAACCGGTGCGTTGAGGAACTCTATTGCCTCGGTATATATGTTGGGGCTATTATTATGACCCTAGGTGTTTTAAGGAGTCACCTAGTAATCTAGCCATGTTTTGTGTTCCCGGTGTAATGATTCTGGCCACCATCCTCAAAAGCATCTCATGATGCCATTTAGCTAGTAGGCATTCTATTCCTGGGTTTTGAACCCGAGATTCACCCTACTTATTTCATGTTGATAGTATTTGCCCATTCCTTTAGGTTATTAGTAACCTTGTGATAGTCCTCGAGGTCCGTGGTATTTCCTTCTTCCAAATACCATGAACTGCTTATGGCGGAAGTTCTTTGAACCAAAAGATCACAACAAGAGTGCTCTTGAGGAGTTCTCCATTCTGCATTATGAATTTGCCCGTCCTACCTTTTTGCATGGATTATCTGGAAGAAATATGTTGAGCTTTGTTCAACATACTAACCTATGCATCCACAACTCAGAAAGTGCCATGTTCCTTTGAGTTGTCCCTCTTCGGTTGTGTTCCGACCCTCGTGTATCAGTTGATAGTCAAGAATATGTCATGCATTTGTGCTCATCGATGCCTATTATTCTTGTGGTTCGTCAAGACATTCTATTCCAGAATGACTAGGAGAAACAAACTCCAGTACCTCATCATATCCAAGATTGGGTCAAGCAGTTGTATTCCGCAGATCAAAATGCAACCCAGCTTTTGATTTTGTTCTACCCTGAAGTATTGCCCTCTTGATGTTAGGAATGTCATGATAATTGCACCAACTCTTATGAATTCTTGATACAGTGATACTTCTCGCCATCATCATTTGCTCCTCGGTTCCGTCTTGTCACACCTGGAATGCCGACAAGTGAACCATGATGTGTGGAATCAATACTCCTAGCAACCGTGTTGCTTGGTAGTTAATGGACATTAATGTCATTCTCGGTGTGTTGGTTAGCGAATCACCATTCTAGGGTTGATCGTGCTACCTAGTCCTTATTTCTGGTGCACTCTTCGATCAATGAGTTAGGATTATTCAATCCCTTGCTTATTTGATCATATCGTCTTGCTCTGAAAAGCAAGATTGTTCTCGAGCTTAGTAACATATCAGTGGTTAGTGATGTTCCGAATATCTTCTCGGAAGTATTACCAGGTTGTCACCTGACTGCTATGTTGGGCTCGTGATCATGTTGGTTTTCCTCCAAACCACCCATTGTCCAAGAATCTGTGTTGGATACCCCTGAGCTAGTTGGTTAAGCCAAAACAACAACTTGGAGAGTTGGAAGATAAAAGCTTGTCTGACTTAGTTCATGTTAAGGAATATCTTTGTGTGTGTGTGTGTGGAGGAAAGATGATATTTCCATCGATTGGTCCTCGTGATCAGTTGTTGGATCTATTGCCTTGTCAAAAATTTGACTTGACTATGGGCTATCGTCAAGTCAAATAAGAACCAACGATGTTCGTAATGTTGTCTTACTCGTGGTTGACCCCTGGAGCATACACCATTACATCTTTTGGTCTGACCAATGCTATCACCATGTTCACATGAAGGTGGAAGTCCAGTGATATGGAAATTCCGATGAGATGCTGTTGAGCCCATTAGCAGCATTTTGTCTCCCTCGTGATTCATGTTGAACATCAACCTAGTGTTGAAAACTTTGTAAGCAATGCCTTCATGTTTTGTTCATGAAGCTCATGCTTGGATGGAAGAAGTGACTTCCTCGAATTCATGTGCATTTAGTGCAAGTTGCCGCCGTGTGTTCGAGAAAGATTGTTTTTGTCTCCTCTGGTACCATCCCAAGTCAGTTATGCATGTGTGAATGTATTCTATGGGTTGGTGGATTAATTACCTCCACTCCATATGTATTCCCTAGCACACCAAGCCACTGATTGACTTGTTCAAGGAAAAGAAGTCTAGCGCGCATAAAGACTTCAAAATCCTTGATGATGGATCCAAACCTGAACTCAATAGTGTTTTATTATTATAAGTCTACTATGTGGTCATTCTTGTCTTGGACAACATGCTCACATTTATGTAGCAGAACCAGCTCATGTTTTGGAGCTTGCTATCGTAGTTCATTCCCGAGAATCTCGCAACGTCATCTCGTTGATTTGTGTTGCAACCTTTCTTTTCCAGACATGTTGCCTAAAATATTCCGTTACCAACCATATCTGAATCTCAGGAAGATATGATGGTTGAAACGTCTCCAAGATCTATGACGTAGGTCCCGACAAGGTTGATGTTCTGGCCGACACACCTAGCCAGAAGATCTAGCATTGTAGTATCTTGATTGAGCTATGTGACCATTTTCTCCATGAGGATTTAGTGCAACTTAATCTATAAGTTCTTCCTTACGGATCCTTGTGCTCCCTGTTTCTTCGATTATGCTATGACCATTCAAACAGTGGATTCACTCTCTGCTGTTGAGTTTTTCCCCAGTTACTAGAATCATTCCCAACATTTGCATCTTGTTCCCAGCTTGCACCGCCATTGTGCCAATCTCCCATGGGCTGCCCTTCTCAGTAATTTCTATTCAGGATCATCTCCAAAAGTGGTCCTACCATGGGTCCCTTCCATTTCTGGTGATAAGCAAAAACCATCCATTGCGTTATCTTCAACAAGGTAGTCCACATCATCCATTCTAGTATGAGTATGGTATCCCTTCAAGCACTTTCCACAGATTGATTTTTATAGAGTCACTTTCTGTCATCATTGTGCTGGATGAAGATCTGGAAAGCAAAGACGTGAAGATCAACATGGAGCATTGGGTCACGAAGATAGTATCATATTGTGTCCCCACTGTCTTCTTACCTCACGTCTTGAATCTTGAGACGAGATTCTTGTTTAGTGGGGGTGAGTTGTCACAGCCCTAGAACCTGATTGCAACTAGTTGCATCAGCATCCATGTATCATGTCTATATTTGTTTGAAATTTAAATTGGGGATTGTTCAAACCCTAGCAGATAATAATTTCAACTAGGATCAAAATAAAAATATTTCAATGAACCCAAAATGCCCTTCATAAATGTACATCGTTTTTGAATTGGTCTAGAACCTCTGCAAAAAATGACGCACATATTTCTAGGCCATTCTGGCTTTTTGAATTAACACACATTGTATTTGAATTGGGGCATTTAAATACTATAAATATTTTAAATGCTCCAACAATTTTGGAATTAGTTGAGGGCCTCTGGAATAATTCATTTAGTGCCCATAACTATTTCCATAATTTTTAAAAGTGATTTGGTTTGATAATCAAATTTAAACAAATTTGCATAAATAAAAAACAGAAAAAATAGAAATAAGACAGAGAGAGAGAAGCCACTTGGGCTAGCTTACCTGGCACAGCCACCTAGCCCGGCACTGTGGCTGAGGCCCAGCCCACCACCGCAGCCCCTCTATCAACTTCGTCCTCGCGCCAGTAAGCAGGGGCGCGTGCCCGGCGCGCGCAGCCACACGCCGGCCATCTCCTACCTGCCTGGATGCCTCCTCCTCCCCCAGGACGTCTCTTGCAGCGCCACTCCACCCCCTGGAACTCTCTCACTCTCTCCCGACCTCTTCCCCCATCTGCTCTCTCTCCCTCTGTGCCAGAGCGGAGCTCGTCACCGCCGTACGCCGTAGACGCAGCCTCCGTGCCCCCCTCTCCTCCCCGACGTGTCCACGAGCATCGCCAAGCCTCCCTCGTCCTCTCCGTCTAGCAACGCCTCGCCGGAGGCCTTGCATCGGCGCCATCTTCATCATCTTCGTCGCCGGCCACCGGAGATGCCTCTCGCCGCCCCGCTCGCTCCGGTGCTTCCCCGAGCACACCGAGGCCACCTCTGCACTCGTCATGAGCTCCTCTACCAACCCCCCTACTCCCATGTCCATCAGCTCATCGTAGCCCTCTTTTCCGTCGAGACTGAGACCTCACCGGCGCCGGACTTGTCGCCGTCGTTGTTTTCGTTCGCCTCCGTCCAAACCGAGCGCGTCACTTCACTCAGTGCACCCCCAGGAGCCTGTAGCGCCCACCAGCTCCTCCTCCCATGCATCGTAGCGCCGAACCCTTCATTGCCCAAACTCCGGCCGCCGCCTTGGAGCTCACCGTCGTCGGATCCGGCCACCATAGGCCCAGCCTCCACCACCACTCAACGCGTGCCTGCAAGAGCTCTTCAACGAGCCCAAGAACAACCTTGTCCGTGCCCTGTGGGCGTTTTCCGAGCCGCGCCGCCGTCTCGGGCCTCGCCGGCGTCGAGTCGCCGGTGGGTTGACCCACTTTGACCCCGGCTGGGCCCCTCCCAGAGTCACTAACACATGGGGCCGGCCCTAACTGGATTAGTTAGGTGTTAATTAGTTCTGATCACTGCTGTTAGGTGTTTATCCCCTCACTAAACTAACCCTGAGCCACTGACATGTGGGCCTAGCCCTGCTGACATTCTTGTTAGAATTAGTCTAACCCTAATTAACCCAGTTAACTATCTGAGTCACTGACCAGTGGGCCCCACTGGTCAGGTTTGACCTGGACAGCGCCAGTTGACCTGCTGAGGTCAGCATGACCTAATGCTGACATACTAAACATTTTCTGGAATTAAAATAAATCAGAAATGATTTATAAAATTCAGAAAATGTTCTAAACTTCTAAAATTCATATAAATTCAACCGTAACTCAGAATGAAATAATTTATATATGAAAAATGATGAGAAAATTCCAATCTATCCATCTGTACCATTTTCATGCATGTTAGAACAACTTATGGTTGCTATTTAGGCCAAATCATATAAATGACATTTAAACCCTCGCATATGGAGTTTGAATTTGAACCTGGGGTTCAAACCAACTCCATTTAACATGTTTCTAGTTGCATTAGCTCAATACACAGCATATTGACATGTCGTGATGATGCATCATATTGTGCATTGCATTGATTGTGTTTCCCTTCTCTGTTGCCGGTGTTGTTCCCCCTCGGTAGACGTTGTTCCGACGTTGTGATCGTTGACACTGATGAAGACTCAATGCTATCTTCAGAAGTGCCAAGCAAGCAAAACCCCCTTGTTCAATCCGACACAATCCCACTCTCTCGCTCCTGCTATCTTTTACTGCATTAGGACAACAACGATTCATCTGTTACTTGCTGCAGTAGTTGAACCCCTTATCCTCTGCATGACCTATCATTGCCACAGTAAATAGATGAAACCCACTAGCATGAGTAGGAGTTGTTTGAGCCCTGATGTGCCTACTCATTCATGCTTGTTTGTCATGCCTTCTACTGCTTAGAGTTGAGTCGGGTCTGATTCATCGGGAATGAATTGGAATGGTGATGAACATGTCCTATTGTGTGTGAGCTAAGTGTGTGAACATGATTTGGTAAAGGTAGCGGTGAGAGGCCATGTAGGAGTACATGGTGGCTTGTCTCACTGAAACCGTCCTCAGGAACTGAGTTTTGTGTTTGTGATCCATGAACAGCTACTACCACACGTTGGGCCCTGAAATATGACCCTGCTCGACTTATTAACCGCCCTTGTCCTCTGTCCAGGAGTTGCAACTAGTTTCTGGTGTTTGTAGGATATGTGTTGGAGGCCGTGCGTAGCGCTGACCCTAGGGGTGGGCTATGATGCGGTATATACACCATGGCCGGGTGTACAGAGCTCCCGTTTGGTGTCTCAGGAACCCTGCACACATAGTTTGGGGCTGTGAACGAAACCCCGGCCGGATCTCCTCGCGGATGGAACCCAAATAGGCGATATACCTGGACTAGAGACTTGCGTGGTTAGTTAGGTCGTGGTCTACACCCACGTCGTCTTTCGCTTGAAGTCTGCCGAGCACATGTCATGTGGAGACGATAAGTGGTGGAAACATGTGTGAAGAAGTACACCCCTGCAGGGTTATAAATGATCTATTCGAATAGCCGTGTCCGCGGTAAAGGACTTCTCGGTTGCCTGTATAGTTCATAGACAAGTGAAAGTGGATACTCTAAAATGTGCAAGATAAACGTGAGTGCTATGGATGGCGCTCTCGTAGGTAGACGGGAGCGGATCCATAGTGGTGTATTGATATGGTGAATATGGGGACTCATGTGCGCCACCTCAAAAGAGTTACTTGCAGTCATAGTTTAGGATAGCCACCGAGTCAAAGCTGGGTTGCTGCAGTTAAACTCCACCACCCCTTTGTTGATACCGATGCATATGTAGATATTTCTGATGTAAGTCTTGTTGGGTACATTTGTACTCATGTTTGCTTAATTTATGTTTTTGCAGAGAGACTTCAGTCTCGCTAGTAGTTCCACGTGGACTTCGACGTTTAGCTTGTTACCTCAGCTACGATCTTGTGCCCTCGACAGGATCTGGTAGATAGTCAGGCTTCTTAGGCTTCTTCATTTGTAGATGTTTGTACTCAGACAAGTTAAGCTTCTGCATGTGCTTGTTGCTTGTATGCTCTGTATGTTGGGTCACGAGACCCATGTTTGTAATTCTTGACTCCTCGGAGCCTAATGAAAAAAATACTTTGAGTCGTTGAGTTTTGTTGTGATTCCATGTTGTATTTGCATATATCGAGCATATTGTCTGTATGTTATTGAAATTATTGGTATGTGTGGGATCCACAATCTAGTTGTTTATCCTTGGTAGCCTCTCTTAAGGGGAGATGTAGTCTGGTGTTTCCACTGAGCCTTGGTAGTCTGCTACAGCCCGGTTTACCGGAGTCCTGCTAGCCCAGTACTACTGCTCCGGAACACTTAGACTGGCCGGCATGTGATTCACTTTGTTCCTGTGTCTGTCCCTTCGGGGAAATGTGACGCGGTGACTTCCAGAATCCTGCTAGCCTGCTACAGCCCGGGTTCCCGGAGTCCTGTTAGCCCAGTTGCTACAGCCTGAATTCACACGCTGATGACCGACACGTTTGATGTTGGTTCATGTATGCCTGTCCCCGTAAGTTAGTGCCACTTTGGGTTCATGACTAGTCATGTCGGCCCGGGTTATCTGTCATACGGATGCTAGCGACACTATCATATATGTGAGGCAAAAGACGCAAATGGTCCCGGGCCATGGTAAGGAGACACCCGTGGGAATACCGTGCGTGAGGCCGCAAAGTGATATGAGGTGTTACCGACTAGAGCGATGTGACTTGGAATCGGGGTCCTGACACCAAAGCATCCGCTGTTGCTGAACGAACAAATGGCCCAGTGGGCCGAGCTCCACAGAATATCCGGATCTGCCATGAAGGACGTCGTGCTCCGGCTGTGGCCGATGGAGCGAATTCCGAATAGTTATTTTGATTTGGTGCAGAGACTTGTTGATATGGTGTCTCGTATTGACACTGTTAAGCGGTCCACATGGATTGAAGGTGCACGAATGGCACTTGCCCGCGTCAAGACGTACTGGGCGAGGATGAAGGCCACCAATATTGCGGCAAGGAGTCCACCCGGGGGTAAGGACCATCACACGCCGGAGCATTATTTTGAGGATGTCCTTGAAGGCGCCCGCTTGATAGAGGGTTAGTGCTCGAAGGATTTGATATTCGAGTGATTGTACCAAAATTATAAAAAAAATTATGATATATTATTGGCTATGCTTTTTGCCTGAAGGTTTTGGTTCCTCATGTGCGGCCATTTTTTGTATAATCTGAAAGTTTTCCAGTCGTCGGCTTCAGCCCCCTCGCATATAATACGGGGGTGTTTGTAAAAGCACTTGATCACTCTTGACCCAACATCTTGGTCCATGAAGGAGGTGCCAATGCAGCGAACTAGGCAATCGGACTCTAGGGCTTTAACACTTTCACTTAGCCATATGAGTTTGACGGTGGTCTATGATATAGCCCCTGGTATCTACGCGTTTATCCGAATACGGTGCGTTACATAGGTGACCAGAAGAATGGTCCTTCGTGTAATACAGAAGGAATCACAAAAGATTCTGATGAGTCTTCGAGTGGTTGACCAGCGCCGCATCATGACAGTCATTTTTGGGATTTCTCTACTGAGGTGCTTGACCAAATGAATCGGAAACACAATCGCAATCGTTCTCCCTTTACTACCTTAGCCGATAGGGCAGAACATAAGTTAGTAAGCGCAGGAGCCGGGCAATCCAAGTATTGACCAAAGACATGATTCGGAGCTGATGCGTATAAGGCCAAACTTGTGACACCAAAGCATGCTATAAAGCTATTCGGACTTGTCAGCAACTCATATGTTGCCATATCGAGCCCCTGGAAATTTGTGCCAAGGTACGTGCGTGAAACAACCGAAGAAGCAAAATTCAGTTCTTAGAAAAAGCAAATACTAAATACGGACTATGTTTACTTGAATCTGATTGACACATCAAAAGCTATCTTTCAGATTATAACGCCACTACCTAGACTATTTAACATTCTAGGGGTCAACGGCTGAGGAAAAAGGCACTTTACAGGTTTGAAATAAAGAGTGCGGTCTGCAAAAAATTATTTGGACCTCCTATCGCACGTCTGCGTTGCCTTGCCTGGGCAAAAGAACTCCTTGGCAGGAATAGCCTTTGGTTATCTGTATGAAGCTGAAATCAGAAAGAGTCCGTTAGATGACTAGGCTTTGAGTCACCTGTGGTAAAAGATAGACGATAGTTAGAAAAAAGGGGAAAAGGCTATGGGAGTGCGGACCGCATTGTAGTCCTATCCGTATTGTGCCTCCACCGATGACCAGGGTATTTTAAATGCATAATTATGTATACGCGGTACAAACTTCGCGGCTATATGAGGCGAACGACGGAGGCCGAACTGCTAATCCTGCTCTAAGATTGATTGGTCATGTTTAATAGAGACCGGCGGCTTGATTGCCGATGAGATACGCGGCTTGATGGGGCCGCTTTTGTATTTCGACTGCAGTAGCCATAGTGTGCTCCTCCGTATGGAGGGAGCATTCTGTGTTTCCGGTTATCGTGATGACACCGCGTGGGCCAAGCATCTTAAGCTGTAGGTAAGCATAGTGTGGGACCACGTTAAAATGAGCAAAAGCGGTACGCCCGAGCAGTGCATGGTAGCTACTGCGGAATGAGATGATATCAAAGGTCAAGCCTTCACTTCAAAAGTTGTTCGGCGAGCCGAAAAAAACTTCCAATGAAGTTGAATCCATGAAGTGAGCTTCTATGTTGGGTAGTGCTCCCTTGAAGGAAGTTGTGGTGGGATTGATTCTTGAAGGATCAATGAGCATGTTGCGGACAGTGTCTTGGTAGAGTACATTAAGGCTACTGCTGCCGTCCATAAGGACTTCCGTGAGATGGAACCCGTCGATAATTGGGTTGAGGACCAGAGCTGCCGAACCTTTGTGACGGATACTAGCTGGGTGGTGTTTGCGATCAAAGGTGATCGGGCAGGCCGCCCATTGGCTAGATTTTGAGGCGACCGGCTCTATGGCGTATGCGTACCATAGTGGGCATTTGCGCTTCCCCGTAGGGATGTGCGTCATGTGTACTGTGTTAACTCTTTTTACATCGGGGGGAAATTGCTTCTGACCCCCGGTGTTCGGTTGGCGAGTCTCTTCGTCGTCGATGTCACTGGGCGGCCCCTTTGCCTTGTGTTCGGCATTAAGCCTGCCGGCTTGTTTGAAGACCCAACATCATCTATTGGTATGATTGGCTGGTTTATCGGGGGTGCCATGAATTTGGCAGGGTCGATCCAGTATCTTGTCTAGATTGGATGGCCCGTCTCTGTTTGCCTTGAATAGCTTTTTCCGTTGACCGGGTTTGGAGCTGATGAGTTGGGCGTTGACCGCGTTGTCTTGCGTTCCTTCATTATTATTTTGACGCTTCTGTTCATTGCTTCGTGGCTTGTTGTTGCTGTCTCGAACTTCGAAAGTGCCCAGATCACCGGTGTTGTTGCTTCTACGAGCGACCCAGCTGTCCTCTCTCGTGCAAAAGTGGGTCATCAGAGCGGTAAGGGATGCCATGGATTTTGGTTTTTCTTGTCCGAGGTGGCGGGCGAGCCATTCATCTCGGACGCTATGTTTAAAGCCCGCAAGGGCTTCGGTGTCCGGACAATCGACAATTTGGTTCTTTTTAATTAAGAACCTGGTCTAGAGCTTCCTGGCTGATTCCCCGGGCTGCTGGATAATGTGACTTAGGTCATCGGCATCCGGAGGCCGGACATATGTAGCTTGGAAGTTACCGCGGAAGGCATCTTCCAAGTTTTCCCAGCTGTCAATGGAGTTCTCTTAGAGGCTGTTTAGCTAGTGTCGCGCTAGTCCCTTTAGTTTTAATGGGAGGTACTTGATGGCGTGAAGATCATCACCACACGCCATATGAATGTGGAGAATAAAGCCTTCAATCCATACCGCGGGATCTGTTGTTCCATCATATGATTCTATATTCATGGGTTTGAACCCTTCTAGGAAGCCTCTATACCGGGCCAGATCGCGACGTAGTTTGGATAGAGTCCATCTGCTGTTTTCGGCCCGGACGTGATTGTGCTTATCATGTTCGGCTTGATGGCCGTTGACGCGCGTCGGGGCATGCCCCCGTGATCCGTAGATCGATCTGGCCGGACCTACTTTATTCTTCAGGTCCTCTGGCAGGTCATATGTGTATCCCCGAGCTATTGTGTCTCTGCCTTTAGGGTGACGTAGGATGGGCTGGTGTTGGGCTTGAGTTGCCGCTTTGTACCGGCCACGTGGTGATCGAACAGCCGCATTGAGGTAGCAGTTTGCGCTTCGGGTAACTTTTGGTTTGGCACTTGAGGCCATCTTCCTCGGCTGCTAGGACATCAGTCCATCTGTTGTTCAGCAGATCTTGACCAGCTTGAAGCTGCTGCAGCTTCTTTTTCAGGCTCCTTGCAGTGGCTATTAGCCGGCGCTTAAAGCGCTCTTGCTCGAAGGGTTCCTCAGCCACAATAAAATCCTCATTGCCAAGGCTCACCTCACCCTCGAAGAGCGGAAGATAGTTATTGTCCTCTTAGTCTTCGTCTATAGCATGTTCATCAGGGCTAACTTGCCCATCCTCCCGATCATCTTGTTCAGAGTTTTGCTCGACGGGGTTTTCTTGGTCTCGGCATTATCCGGAGTATGGTTGTCTCTCGTGCCTGTATTGCTATCTTTGCTGCGGCGTGATTTAGAGCAGCGCCGTCGGTGCTTTGGTTTTATCTCGGGTGGTTTATCCCCTACCGGATTTTTCTCATTATCACTGTCACCCTTCTTGGGTCTATCCACCATGTATACATCATACGAAGAGGTGGCCGTCCAACGTCCGGTAAATGATGGGTTTAGGGCCTCCTCTTCTCCGACATCATCGTCGATACCGTTGATGTTTTTGGAGTCGTAATCGAGTATGTCAGTTAACTCTTCTACTATGGAGAGGAAGTGGGTGGTGGGTGGGACGTAAAATTCCCCGCTCTCAGCCCCTAGTCTGGGCTGGGCGTAGTTTGGACGTTGCTCCTCCGTAATCACGAGGGATCGCATCAAGTCCAGAGCCTCGCTTAAAGGCGAGGTTTGTCGAGGGAGAAAAGAATCCGTGGAGTATGGCGGGAAGGGAATTCTTCGGTCGAGCTCACACGATGATAACTCCGAGAGTTCGGAGCCAGTTCCGCAGAAGGGTCTGGTTTTGTGATGGTTGCCGGCGACACTGCTTCCTCCGAGTCTCCCGTACTGGGACTAGTGGCCATAGATAGTCCGGCGGGTTTAGAAATCCCATCCTCGGTCCTAGCGAGGCGGTCTGGCTCTAAGGCCAAAGCGGAGGCTGGGGTCCTGAATCCTTGGAAGATCAAGCCTCCTCGGATATCACCGACATAATCCAGGTTTCAAAAACTAATCTGGTGACCTGGGGCGTAGTTGTCGATCTGCTCCAGATGGCCAAGCGAGTTGGCCCATAGTGCGAAGCCGCCGAATACGAATATCTGGCCAGGGAGAAAAACTTCCCCTAGGGAAGTATCGTGGTAGATGATGGATGGAGCCACCGAACCTTTTGGCGGTGACACAGTGGAACTCTCAATGAAAGCACCAATGTCGGTGTCAAAACTGCGGATCTCCGGTGGGGGGTCCTGAACTGTGCGTCTAAGGTTGATGGTAATAGGAGACAGGGGACATGAAGTTTTACCTAGGTTCGGGTCCTCTTGACGGAGGTAATACCCTACGTCCTGCTTGATTGATATTGATGAGTATGGGGGTTAGAAGAGTTGATCTACCATGAGATCGTAATGGCTGAAACCCTAGATGTCTAGTTGTATGATTGTCATTGCCTCTACGGACTATACGCTCTGGTTTATATAGACACCGGAGGGGACTATGGTTGTACAAACTCGGTTACAGAGAAAGGAAACTTCATATTCGAACGCCAGGCTTGCCATCCACGCCAAGGAGAGTCCCATCTGGACACGGGAAAGAGTCTTCTATCTTGTATATTCATAGCCCATTAGTCCGGGCCATGTCTAATAGGCCGGACGCCCAAGGACCCCTTAATCCAGGACTCCCTCAATGAGTTATGAAGATCTTCAGAAGGAATGTGATTCATTGCTTGCTCAACAGATCAGTTCCGCTCAAGTTGAATTCATGCCACCATGTTTGAAATGCATTGAACGTGAATCTGCTAATTCTTCACCTGAAAGTTCAAATGCTTCTATTGCTGAAAATTCTTCAACTGTCTCTGCTATCACTAATTCCTCATCTAAGGATGCTGCAAGTATCACTGTCCATGCAGGGCTGAAGGAATTGTATGTGACAGGCATGTACAAAAGCCTCAAAAGGCATCCGACACTTTGTGATGTGGTTAAAAAGCAGATCATCAACATGAACCCTAGGAAAGAGGGTATTTCCTTTGAGAGGAAACTCAGTGCTGATGGGACCTACTAGAAACCTAAGCAGTATCCCAAAACCTCATGGGTTGCTGCAAAGGGACCTTCAGTGGATCCATCAATCTTATCTGGCTTTACATGTGAATCTTCATATTCTTTTGATGAGTCATTTGACTCCAATTATAAACTGTTCAAAAATCAGAATGGTGAAGTATTTGCTAGATATGTTGGCACTAACTACAGGAAGGATCCCCCTATGAAGAAAATCTGGGTCCCCAATAGGTGCCTTGAAATTCTTCAGGTGAATGTCATCATGACACCACCCATGAAGAATAGGAACCCAGATCAAATTCTTCATATGGATCCAAGTCCTCATATGGATCAAATTCCTCATCTGGATCAAAGTCCTCATATGAACATCATCGTGCTAACACTTCTGTTTTGCAGGGAAAGATGAAGGGCTATGAATATGTGCATTATTCTTCAAATCATTATGTTCATAAGTCCTTGAAGAATTTCTCTGCTTATTCATATGCTTACTCTAACCCCTCTGATGTGAAACGAAGTGGATTGGCTTCAATGCCACCTTTCTCTTATGGAGCTCGCAGAATGATGAACTCTTTACCAGCCCTCTAGATGTGGGTGGTGAAGAAAAAGAGCTAGTCTCTTATGCAGGGTCAGGGCTCCAGACGAACTTAAATGTCTGAAGAATTTGCCGGAGACCTGAATATGCTTGAAAGGACGCAAGATAATCATGAAGAAATGAACTTTCATTTCTCTCGTCCTCATATTGTTTACGTGTTCTCTTCCTTGATGAAATTGATGTCATATTCTTCACTGATGAAGTATATGAGTTCGTAAGTTACACTAATTCATCTGTAGGATGATCAACCCAAAGCCACTGAGTGGGTCCTCGACAGTGGATGTACAAATCACATGACTAGTGATAGGAACTTATTGATGGACACTGCTTTAACTCCATCGCATCTGAAGCATATCACCTACGCTGACAAAGGCAAAAGCAAGGTATTAGGTCTAGGTAAGGTTTCAATCTCAAAGGATCGACACATGGACAAAGTCATGCTTGTTGAGTCCTTATGGTTCAACCTCGTGTCTGTCTCAATGCTTTGTGATCTTGATATGGTTGTTGTCTTTGGCAAGTCTTCGAAGGCTTTAGGAAAGGAGATTTATATATTGTTGATTTCTCTACAGGACCACAACCTGCTACATGTCTACTTCAAAAAGCTTCAGAAGGCTGGCTATGGCATCGACGACTTGGTCATGCTGGCATGAGGAATATGCACACGCTCACGAAGAAGAATTATGTCATTGGCATTGAGGGTGTCAAATTCCTTAGGACCATATCTGTGGAGCTTGTGAAGCTAGAAAGATGACCAAGGCCAAGCATCCCTCAAAGACCATCATGACTACCACTCGTCTATTTGAATTGCTTCACATGGATCTCTTTGGCCCTACTCACTATTTTACATTTACTAATGCTGCATCTTTACATGGCTTCGTCATAGTTGATGACTATTCTTGTTACACATGGGTGCATATCATCACTTACAAAACTAAAGTGCAGGAAGTCTTCAAACAATTTTCCTCGAGGGCTTCAGCAAACTTTGGTGTGAAGATCAAGCACATCAGAAGTGACAACGAAACTTAGGTCAAGAATACCGGTCTTGATGACTATCTTGATGAACTTGGTATTACTCACGAGTTATCTGCTCCTTATACTCCTCAGCAGAATGGTGTCCTGGAGCGCAACAATCGGACTCTTGTTGAGATGGCTCACACTATGCTTGATGAATACAAGGCGCCTCCTCGCTTCTGGCCTGAGTCAATTGATACTGCGTGCCACATCATCAATGGGGTAGATCTTCACAAATTATTCAGAAAGGCCTCATATGAACTCCTCACCAACAAGAAACCCAATATGAAATGCCACCTGAGGAATCCATCAAGTTCAAGGCCATTGAGGATGTCATTCCTCCTGAAGAATTTGCTGAAGAAGTCATTCCTGATCGTGAAGAACATCATGCTGGTGCACCTGAAGAAAATGGCTCTGAAGTAAATGCTAAGCAAATTCCTCGTCATCAATTAGCACATCCTTGCGTCGCAAATTAAGTGTAGATTGAGAAAATCATCAACGATACCAACGCTGAAAAGCTTCACATTTGTATAACTTTTGTGGGCACTTTGCTTTCATCTCTATCATAGAGCCCACTAAGGTAGATGAAGCATTTCTGGAGCCTGAGTGGATTCAAGCGATGCAAGAGGAATTACATCAGGTCGAGCTGAACAATGTGTGGGAACTTGTCAAGCGACCAGACCCACGCAAGCACAATATCATCGGCACAAAATGTATCTACCGCAACGAGCAAGATGAAAATGGCCTTGTGGTAAGGAATAAGGCACTACTAGTAGCTCAAGGCTACACATAGGTTGAAGGATTGACTTTGATGAAACTTTTGCACATGTTGCTAGACTTGAGGCTATTCGCATATTACTTTCTTATGATAACCATCACAATATCATCTTATATCAAATGGATGTGAAAAGTGCATTCCTCAATGGTAAGCTTGAGGAAGAAGTATATGTTGCTCAACCCCCAGGATTTGAAGATCCAAAGCATCCTGACAAAGTCTTCAGACTCAATAAGGCCCTCTATTGCCTCAAGCAGGCCCCTAGGGCGTGGTATGATACTTTGAAGGAATTCCTCATGAAGAAAGGCTTCAAACCGGTTCACTTGAGCCAACTCTTTTTCACAAAAACTTATGATGATGAACTATTCGTCTGTCAAATATATGTTGATGATATCATTTTTGGCTGTACTGACCAATGTTACAGTGATGAATTTGCCTATATGATGAGTGAATAATATCAAAGGTATATGATGGGAGAATTGAAATTCTTCTTAGGTCTTCAGATATGTCAACAACGCAACGGCATCTTCATATCTCAGGAGAAATAACTCAAGGATGTATTGAGGAAATTCAGCATGCAAGGTTGCAAAGGAGTCAAAATCCCTATGCTCACAAATTGGCCATCTATGCACTGATGAAAATGATATTGACGTCGATCAAAAGGTATAGCGCTCCATGATTGGCTCTTTATTGTATTTATGTGCATCTAGGCCAGATATTATGCTTAGTGTTTCCATGTGTGCCCATTTTCAAGCTACACCGAAGGAATCACACCATAAGGCTGTGAAGCATATTCTTCGATATCTATCTCACACTCCAACACTTGGATTATGGTATCCTAACGGCTCGGCTTTTGATCTCATTGGATATTTAGACTCTTACTATGTTGGTGATCATGTGGAACGCAAGTCAACATCAGGCACATGCCATTTCCTCGGAAGCTCCTTAGTATGTTGGTCCTCGAAGTAGCAGAACTACGTATCTCTCTCTACTGCTGAAGCTGAATACATTGCTGCTAGCTCGTGCTGTGCTCAATTGCTATGGATGAAGCAAACCCTCAAGGACTACGACATCTATATGAAGAATTTGCCACTCTATTGTGACAACAAGAGTGACATCAAGATTGCTCATAAGCCAATTCATCACTCGAAGACAAAGCACATTTAGTTTCGTCATCATTTTCTTCATGATCATGTGTTGAAGGGTGATATCTCCATCGAGCACGTGTAGACTGAAGAATAGCTAGCCGATATCTTCACAAAGCCCTTGGATGTGAAGAGATTTAGCAAGTTGCGGTGTGAGCTAAATATCTTAGAATCTTTGAATGTCCTTTGAAAAGGACACACATCCTAACACTTATGCAAAATTGATGACTTAGATGTGCAACACACGAAGTAACATTTTTCTTCAATCAATGAAGACTAACCCTCCAAGTGTGAGGAAATTAACAAAGAATTTGATTCTCAGAGACCTACGACAATTGTACGAGGTGTCTGAAATCATCATTCTCATACGGTGGGTCACGCCACCAACAAAAGTTGAAAATCTTCAATTTGAGTATTTCTTTAGTTTTGAAATTCCTTAGTTGTTCAAATTCTTCAACTTTCCATTGTCTTCGCTCTTTCTGATTGTGTTCTTCATTGCCTTTTCTACTAAGTGAATGTGATCAAACCCTTCCCTCTCTATGTTATACTCAAACCAGTCTCTTCACAAAATCTTCATGTGCGCTCTATTTGAAACCCGTCCAAAGTCTTCACTATGTCCTTGTCAGCTGAAGAATTTGCGAACGAAAGATTACAATTTTCTTATCTGAATTTTTGGCTTTTGCTGCCTAAACTGTTCTAAATCCAATGATAAGAAATATCTTTTCACCCACGATCTCACACGATCGCCACCGCTATGTACGTGGGTGACACATGTCGCTAGGATGAGAAGAGTCAGGGGAACGTGCGTCTAATTTTTTGGACGAGTGGTTTTTCACCTCGTCTATATATACCCCTCACCTCCTCGGACTGCATTCAGCTTGCTCGACCTCACTTCCCCTCGCTCGAGCTTCCTGACCTAGCGCCACCGCTACTTCCATCGTCGCCGATGAGGAAGAGCTTCACTGCCTCGACCTTGTCGCCATCATACTCGCGCCAGCTGTGGATTTCTTCGCTCCTCTGCCGCCGTAGCTGTCTTCCTCTACCAAGTTAGGGCGTGGAAGATCTGGACTGATGAACTTCCAATCTACATTCCCTGTTCGTCGTGTTCTTCGTCAAGGGTAATTAAAAGTTACTTTTACCACCCTTGTTGATTCTGATGATTTCCAAAAATCCTCAATAGGTGTTTATTCTTCAACTTCCACACTTTAAACACCTCACACAAACATCTATTCTTGATCTATTTCTCTTAAGCAACATTTTTCTTCAAGATTCCTTAATTGTCTGGATTTTCAATCTATACAACTCTGGAACCTAAGTCAAAAGGCGCTTAGTGAAATTCCTCAAGATGCCACTGGTCAAATTCCTCAAACTTGTTGTTTTTGCCAAAACTTCTAAGAACGCATATGACCTCTCCAAATTCCTCGCACCTATACTCTGTTCACAGGTACTCATGTCCGCCGTTGATTCTCTAGGTTCTCATCAACTTAACTCATTTCCAGCGTTCCTCGAGAAAAATTGCACACTTCTTCAGAGAACTCAATTGTTCAAAATCCTCAGCTGAAGAATATGGAAGATGGAAAGAAACCTCAGAAAGGAGGCAAGAGACTTGATGTCAACACAACGTTTGAGATCCCTGATGACATTTATGAAGAATATTGTACTCCTTATGAGGTTAGACATGGCAAGAAGAGCAAGAATCATCGCAAGGTGTGCATACAAAAGATAAAGAGGAGATGGGCATGGGAATGGAGGGAGCACAGGTATGTCACTCCAAAGTACATGAAGAAATTCGCTCTTCACCCTCCTTGCCCAAGACCTCCATAGGCACCTGGCCAAGAAGCTGGTCCCACCAGTCTCAAGCGCGGTGAGGACTATCATGATGAATGGGAAAAACAACAAGCGAAGCTAGCCAAAATGGCTAAAGAAGCAGTGAGGAAATTTAATGAAGCTCAGTTGCTGCTGCTATTGAGGCTTATGCTAGCAAGCCCAGGAATTCTACGCAAAGGAAGCCAGCTCGCAAGCCCAGTTCTTCACCAATGCTCTCACGGCCAAGCTCATCAATGCCCTCACGGCCAATACCTCAAGCTGCCCCAGCTCCTCAAGTTGCAAAAACCTCAGCTCCTCTGGCAAATTCCTTAGCACCTGTGCATCTCGCCTCGTGTCAAAGGACCAAAGGCATCTCAATTGCCTCAAGAGCCTCTACAAGTTCTTCAGCTCCTCCATAGTCCTCAACAGGCCCCACTCTACTGAAGACCAAGGCCACTTCTGGATGAGGCTCTATACCAAGTCCTCACAAGAAGCAGGTTGCCTTTCATGTACTATCCAATGATGATGAAGCTGATGAGATGACCTCGCTGAAATCATCAGATATACACACCAAAGGGCCGCTAGAGACGAAGCAAGTAAAGAGGTTCTTCTTCTGGATGATAAGTTGATCCTTGAGTACATTGATCTCTGGCACAAGGACCCCAAGACACTATGCCAGACTTCAAGATCACTCCTAGCCAAAGTCACATGCTGACTGCCTTCATTCGCGAAGAAAAGTGGAAATATGAGAAGTCCAGATAGCTGAAAAAAGCCCAATACATGAAGGAGCACTTTCTGTAGAAGAACATTGTCAAAATGACAACTAATGAACTTATGGCTATGCAAACTGAGATCAAAGGACTCAGTGATAAATTCAACGTCTACCATATAGATTGGCTTGGAGCCAAAGATAGGTTTGTGAAACTGGCTGAAGGATTCACCTCAAATGTTGCTGCCCCAACGCAACATGAATCTCCTCAGGGTGAAGCATCTGCCCAGCCAACTGAAGGGCATGCCAGCACCGCTGCTGAAGAAACTGAAGGTACTAGGTCTGATGAAGTTATTCCAGTCACTGATGAAATTGTCAGGGCAACCGCTAGTGTTGTGCCTAAAGAACAAGCCAGGCCAGCTGAAGCATCTGTCACTGCGCCTGAAGACACTGACAATGTCAAGGCAACTGAATTAGTTGCGCCTGAGGAAAATGAACCAATTTCCTCTGCTCCTCCTGCACCAACACCATGCCCAGTTCTTCCTTCTGCATCAGAAGCGAATTAAACCAAAGGTGCGGAGCGAGCAACCATGAAAGAAAAGGAAAGCATCAGCCGCCTTATAGTCTTCAGTAACAAAGAGGATGGATACTTTGACAAGCTCTTTTGACAATCCCATTGATGCTATTCCTGTTTCCAGCATGCCATCAAAGGAACTCGTTCCCTTTGGTGAGGATTATGAGATCCCAAGCGGATCTGATGAAGATGTTCCTTTTGCTGCTTCTTCAGAGTAGTTGGACAAAGAAATTGAAGTGGAGGATATCCCTTCAACTCCATTGGTATCATTGCCCATGTCTCAGTTCACAGCTGAAGAGGCAGGCGTAGCGGAAATTGATGCATAAGAAGAAGAAGAAGAAGACATGGACATTGCTTGCTCCACTCCTGTTCTAAACAATTACTATTGGGAAAGTCAGCACCCCAATTCACCACTATTCACCCCACTGCAACAGATTCCTCAGTTCCCTGTCTAGACTAAAGAAATTCCTATGGGCTCTGAAGAACCTCAAGCTTCTCTTCTTACCATACCTCAATAAATTCCAGCCACTAGTGTTGATGCTCATGCTGCTGAAGAAATGGAGACACAGGCTGCCACTGAAGATGTTGGCACTGAAATTCCTCAGCATGTGGCGCCTGAGACTGAGATTCCTGAGGCTGCGAAGACATTGACTGATACTCCTCAGCCCAAGCCGAAGAATCCCTTCTCAAAGAAGAAGAAAGTCAAAGTAGATGACTTCTTACATGAGCATGTATTCTTCACTGACTACACCCCATTTGACTCTGCTCATCTCTGAAGGAAGCGTTTTTGGACAACAAGTCTGTCGACATTCTGGGAACGGGGGTCCCCAGACTTGCCTGCCTGCGGCCCACGGCGTGGCTTAGCTGGCAGGCCTGTACGGCCCATCTTCATCGATGAGGTATTCAAGACCCTCACGAGGGGCCAAGCCTCATGAGGCAGACGACGCAAGACATCCTCAGGAGCAGCCTCGCCAGGTAGGCTCACGAGGGGCGGAGAGATGAAGGCAAGGCAAACCTCGCGAGGTCCTCGTGATGTTAGCCATGGCGATCGAGACCAGGCGGGCGCCAGTGCGCGCAGCGTCCTTGTTTCCTCTTTGGTGCCAAGGGGGAAAGCGCAAGCACGGAGTACCGAGGCATCAAGGAAAAGTTTCCATATCGTTGCAACGAGACCAAGACCAGCAGGACGGCAAGGCGGAGGTTGTCGGTGTCAAAATCGGCGGATCTCGGGTAGGGGGTCCCGAACTGTGCGTCTAAGGCGGATGGTAACAGGAGGCGGGGGACACAATGTTTACCCAGGTTCGGGCCCTCTCGATGGAGATAATACCCTACTTCATGCTAGATTGATCTTGATGATATGAGTATTACAAGAGTTGATCTACCATGAGATCGAAGAGGCTAAACCCTAGAAGCTAGCCTATGGTATGATTGTTGTTGTCCTACGGACTAAAACCCCTGGTTTATATAGAGACCGGAGGGGCTAGGGTTACAAAGAGTCGGTCACAAGGGCGGAGATCTACATATCCGAATCGCCAAGCTTGCCTTCCACGCAAAGCAGAGACCCATTCGGACACGGGATGAAGTCTTCAATCTTGTATCTTCATAGTCCAACAGTCTCGCCAAAGTATATAGTCCGGGTGTCCATGGACCCCCTAATCCAGGACTCCCTTAGTAGCCCCTGAACCAGGCTTCAATGACGATGAGTCCGGCGCGCAGATTGTCTTCGACATTGCAAGGAGGGTTCCTCCTCCAAATACTGCATAGAAGATTTTGAACACAAGGATATTGTCCGGCTCTGCAAAACAAATTCCACATACCACCGTAGAGAGTATAATATTTCCACAAATCTAATCTGCTGACAACTTCTCATAACGTGACATCACACCCTAGCCTCGGTCTTTATTCGAACCGTTTTTCCCAACCAGCCACTGCACGTCTTGTGAGGCGGTTTTATTCTCACATCTTGTCGAAGCAGAGATCATGTCCCCTTATCACGGGTTTCTCATCAATACGAGTCTGGGTAAGCCAATCATGCTCGTTAGTATGACTCCTCGATTTTAGGCAGGTTCCAAACGGCCACGAGGAGGACGCTTGATATTCGCCCTCTTTATAAAGGGGCCAAAGCCTGTCCTTTTCTTATCGCGCTCAATCCCTCCCTTCCCCCACCCCGAGTTCTAACACCCAAGGCTCAGGCGAAGTGCTTCGGACCTTCAATCATGTTCGGATCCAACCTTTAGGGCCGGTGGATGGCTTCCTCTGTCATAGAGGAGGACATCAAGAAGCTAAGGGAGGCCAGGTATCTAACCGCCGAAATCTCGCACAGGCTGCCTGCCCAAGGACAGGTCATCCCCACTCTCGAACCCAACAAGAGTGTCGTGTTTGTTTCCCACTCCCTCCGAGGGCTAGGCTTTAGTCTTGATCCCTTCGTCAGAGGGCTCATGTTCTATTATGGGCTCGACTTCCACGATTTAGCTCCGGATTCCATCCTTCACATATCGTCGTTTATCGTCGTATGTGAGGCCTTCATCCGCATCACCCCACACTTCGTCTTATCGCTCAAGACCTTCAATGTGAAACCGAATATGATCGATGGTCGACACGCAGAATGCGGAGGTGCCACAACAAGCAAAGGCGTCAATGCCCCATGGCCAAACGGTTCCTTCCCAGAGATATCCAACTTATGGCAGCAGGAGTGGTTTTACATCATAGCTCCCCGAAGTACTAAGTGGGTGGCTGTCGCCGCCTTCCGTTCGGGCCCCCCACCACAACTGGTGTCATGAGTCAACAAGGTGTTAGACTGGGGGCCGATTACTAACATGCCGACATTGCAAAGTCGCATCCGAGATCTCCTCAAGAGGGACGTCAGTCTCATCAAAGTAATGCAAGTTATGCTAGTTCGTCGGGTCCTGTCATGCCAACGTTGATCTCTTCGTATGTGGGAATTCTACCCGGAAGGACCGCGAACTATTCAGCAGTTCTTCGGCGGGACGCTCGAAGAGATGTATAAATTGTTCTTTAGATCACGAATAAAGTCTCCGGACACCACCGAGGATGCGGGTCTCAACTGTAATCATCCAGATATGTCATGAGTCAACAAGGTGTTAGACTGGGGGCCGATTACTAACGTGCCGACATTGCAAAGTCGCATCAGAGATCTCCTCAAGAGGTACGTCAGTCTCGTCAAAGTAATGCAAGTTATGCTAGTTCGTCGGGTCCTGCCATGCCAACGTTGATCTCTTCGTTTGTGGGAATTCAACCCGGAAGGACCGCGAACTATTCAGCAGTTCTTCGGCGGGACGCTCGAAGAGATGTATAAATTGTTCTTCGGATCATGAATAAAGTCTCCTGACACCACGGAGGATGCGGGTCTCAACTGTAATCGTCCAGATACCCAGGTAAGTATTTCCACGACCGAACACACTGTCTTTTCATTTTCCATAACATAATTCTGAAAGAATTGCTCTTGGCCAGGACTGGGTAAGAAAGGCAAAGATGATCAAGTGTTCGACCCCCCTTCCCGAGGGCTCGACGGATCCTGTACTAGCCAGGATGCTGGAGTATGCACCTTATCAAGTGCCCTCGGGGGAAGATAAAAGGAGAGACGAAGAAGCCAAAAGCGAGCCTCATGTATTACTTATCCAAACCGGGGGAATTAGTACCTCCATGAAGGCGGATAATCAAGGAGAAGAATCCGAAATTCCCTCTTCCTAAGGAAGGAAAAGGACTGCTCCTGAAGACTTGGAAACAAAGGTTTCCAAACGAGAGAAGAAACCCTCGCTAGGAGGCCCTGCCTCGGAGGACGTCCTTGACGCCCAGTGCCCGCAAGGGGGTTAGCCCTCCACCAAGCTGTAAGTGAACAAAAGTACTTTTGCTAAATATATTTTGCCTTATCTCCACGGACAATAACCGAGACCTATGTCTTGCAGTCCGGGTCATAGCCCTTCCCTACAGAGTTCGTCTTCAGGGGATCTTCTTTCGGAGATGATGGAGAGAGAAATGCCTCCCCTTGTCTCCCCGCCTCCTAGGTGGATGACCCTCAGGTGTCATCACAGAGGATTTCTCCTGATCGGCCAAGGCCAGAAGGTATACCTTTGGCTACCCGAAGTCCAGAGTATTCGACTCCTTAGGGGAGCGACAGAAAGAGTCCAGGATTGTCCGGTGTACAACCGGACGCACTGGTGAATCTTTTGGAGCAAGCGGCAATCTCAGAGGAGCATCGTACCTTAATGGGTACTAAGGACCTCATCCACCAAAAGTGGGTTCCATGAAGCTTTTGCGAGCCTGCTAAGAGGCTTTGAGGTACGCGAAGTAATATATAATTTTTTTACGGTACCGCACACACTAGTAGCCCCTGAGACTCTGTGTAACGCCCTCGATGCGGCTATATCTCCCACGTGTCGAAGCACGACTTAGAGGCATAACCGCATTGAAAGCAATGTCGCAAGTGAGGTAATCTTCACAACAACCCATGTAATACAATAAAAGAAAAGGATACATAGTTGGCTTACACTCGCCACGTCACACAAGGTCCAGATACACTCAAGGTCCGACTATGGAACCAAAATGAAGATAAACCCCAAATGCAACATAGTCCCCTATCGCCCCAACTAGGCACCACTACTGATCATCTGGGAAAGACGTGTAGTATCGTCCTGAGTCCTCATCGAACTCCCACTTGGGATCAGTTGAATCACCTGGAGTGGTATCGTTGGTCCCTGCATCTGGTTTTGGAAGGAATCTGTGAGTCATGGGGACTCAGCAATCTCACACCCTAGCGATCAAGACTATTTGAGCTTATAGGTAGGGTAAAAGGTATGATGTGGAGCTGCAGCAACCGACTAGCATATATGGTGGCTAACATACACAAATGAGAGCGAGAAGAGAAGGCAAAGGAACGATCGATGAACTATGATCAAGAAGTGATCCTAGAACAACCTACGATCAAGCGTAACACGAGACCGTGTTCTCTTCCCGGACTCTGCCGAAAAGAGACCATCATGGCTACATACTCAGTTGATTCATTTTAATTAACTTTAGTTCAAGTTTTCTACAACCGGACGTTAACAAATTCCCATTTGCCCATAACCGTGGGCACGACTTTCGAAAGATCAAATCCCTGCAGGGGTGTCCCAACTTAGCCCATCACAAGCTCTCACAGTCAACGAAGGATATTCCTTCTCCCAAGACAATCCGCTAAGGCTCGGCATCCCGGTTACAAGACATCTCAATAATGGTAAAACAAGTCCAGCAACACCACCCGAATGTGCCGACAAATCCCGATAGGAGCTGCACATATCTCGTTCTCAGGGCACACTCAGATGAGCGCTCCATACAACTAAAACCAAACCTCGAGTTTCCCCGAGGGGGTGCTGCAAAGGGCTCTAGTTTGGACCAACACTCAGAGGAGCACTGGCTCGGGGGGGGGGGGGGGGGTTAAATAAAGATGACCCTCGGGCTCCGGAAACCCAAGGGAAAAAGAGGATAGGTGGCAAATGGTAAAACCAATGTTGGGCATTGTTGGAGGAGTTTTGTTCAAGGTGAACTGTCAAGGGGTTCCCTTTATAACCCAACCATGTAAGGAACGCAAAATCCGGGAACATAACACCGATATGATGGAAACTAGGGTGGCAAGAGTGGAACAAAACACCAGGCATAAGGCCGAGCCTTGTGCATTAAAAATAGAAAAGATATAATAATCATATTCCAACAATAAACAAGTTCCAACAAGGAACAAACTCCAATCTTCACCTGCAACTAGCAACGCTATAAGAGGGGCTGAGCAAAGCAGTAACATAGCCAAACAACGGTTTGCTAGGACAAGGTGGGTTAGAGGTTTGACATGGCAATATGGTAGGCATGATAAGCATGTGGTAGGTATCGTATCATAGGCATAGCAAAAGAGCGAGCATCTAGCAAGCAAAGATAGAAGTGATTTCGAGGGAATGGTCATCTTGCCTGCAAAGTTCTCCGAGTTGACATTAGCTTGATCCTCATAAGCGTACTCAACGGGCTCCTCGATCACGTACTCGTCTCCCGGCTCTACCCAAAGCAAGAAGAACAAGCAAAGGGATACACAGCCAACCACATGCAATGCTCAAACAACATGCTGCAAACATGGTAATGATATGCGGGATGCGATATGTGATGCATATGCATGATTTGGAAAGGAATGATTGAACCTGGCCTCAACTTGGAAAACCAAGAGTGCCAGTGGTAAGAGGAGTTGATTTTGGTCGAAATCGATATAAAGATCACCGGAATCAGATGCATGGTTTGGAAATGGAAAGCAAAACAAATATGGCACCAGTCTGCGATTAATAACACGAGACCACCTAAACGCATCACAAACAACATGCTACTGCACACAAACATAGCAACAAAGTACATGGCAGGGATCCACTCAACATGCTTGACAAAAGATAAACACTAAGCTATGGATAATTCACTCAATAGCAAGCTCAAACAAGCATGGCAAAAGTGCAAAAGATTACAGTTTTCATACTTACTGAAAATAACAAGTCAGGAATTTAACATCAGGAAGCAATCTTTAGAGCAAGATAATAACATGCTACAGGAACATATCATGGCAAAGCAAGGCATGGAATGAAGCTACTCAAAGCACACTACAAAAGTCTCTTACTGACCATAAGCCAAAAGGGATCAGAAACTACAATTGCAACCACATGAACATAGCAATTATCATTAACAGATTCAGACTTAGTGAAAAACTGGAACATGGCAAAACAGATATCAAGTAGGCATGTTTACGAGCTCAATGCACTCACCATGAGGCATTTCATGAAAAGCTAAGCATACACCCAGCAAGTAGACATGGCATAGAAGCTAGACATGGCAAGAACAACATCATAGCATGCACGGATCAACTACAACAAACTCGGCAAAATTGCTAAACATGTTAACAATCTGCCAGGAACATTTTATAACAAAAGTAGAGCTCGATTGACTCAAGCTAGAGTGCTCCATAAATGCAAACAAACACATGGATGTATAGAGGACCACAATATTTACAAAACATCCTTACTGATCATGCTCAAAATCGGCATGGATCACTAGGAATCAACATGAACATATGGCATAAAAATAAGGACAGGGCAGAGACTTAGAATATTTCTAAGTCCCTGAAATCAGCAACATTAAGTAAGCTACTTTGCATGCTTGTGCTAGTCACCACTGAGATCACAAAAATACATGGCATACACCCCTGTAAAGATGGCATGGCATACTTCAAAACACATGTAGGACTCAATATCATATCATGCACACATTAATCAAGGCAAAAATGACAAAAGTGCATATGCTGATAACAGATCTGAAACTAACATCACATAGCCCTCTTCCAATAGAATTTCGGGCATCAAGATGAGCTCAAATGAAAATGATGTAATGAGATGAAATGAAGTACTCATCGAGGCGAACATTTTGATATGCTACACGCACGAATCGGAGCAATGGCGATGAAGTTATGACATGCCAAAATATGCATAAAAATTTGGAATTAGGGTTTCGGGGAATAGTCAACCGATCAATCTGGAACTCAGATTTGGCGACGACACTGTAGCAGCTCGAGGTCGCTGGAGCTAATGGACGTTGCCGGACTTGGGGCTCCGGTGGCCGGCCGGGAAGAGGAGGATGGAGAGGAAAGGGCCGGACGGCGAGGTTGCGGCGAGGAGGCGGCGTTGGCGCGGGATCCGGGTGGCGTGGATGCGTGATGGCGAGGCCGGCCGGCGTCATAGAGGCAGTCGGCGGCGGCGCAGGCGAGCCGGACTGCGGCGGCGGCGGCCCGCGAAGGCGGCACGGCGAGCGGGGCACCTCGGGCGGAGGAGACGAGGGAGCCGGGGCGCGGCCCAGATCGGCGACGGGGAGGGCCGGCTTCGGGCTCTCAGGCCCGCGGCGGTGAAGTGGGTGCCGGTTGCCACATGGCGGCCAGTGAGTGGCTGGCGGCGGTGTGTCCGCTAGGTGGCGGACATTGTCCGGCAGTGGCAGAGAAAAATGGCTAGGGCTAGGGGGAGGAGACCCGGGATTTCGAGGAGGGACCTATTTATAGAGGTAGAGGGAGCTAGGAAGCTCCAAATGAGGTGCAGTTTTTGGCCACGTGATCTTGATCGAATGATCTAGATGATGGAGGAGGTTTAGGTGGGTCTTGGGCCACTTTGGAGGGGTGTTGGGCTGCAACACACACGAGGCCTTTTCGGTCCCTCGGTTAACCGTTGGAGTATCAAACGAAGTCCAAATGGCACGAAACTTGACAGGCGGTCTACCGGTAGTAAACCAAGGCCGCATGGAAAGTCTCATTCCAATCCAGAAATGTTTAACACCCGCACACGAAAAGAGGTAGAAAGGGACACCGGAGGACATAGGAGCGCCAGAATGCAAAACGGACAACGGGGAAAATGCACGCATGCATGAGACGAACACGTATGCAAATGCAATGCACATGATGACATGATATGAGATGCATGACAAAGACAAAACACATGGAGACAAAAACCCAACAACGAGGAAATATCATAAATTAGTGCTGAAACTGGCAAGAGTTGGAATACGGATAAGGTAAGTTACATCCAGGGTGTTACACTCTGGTGGCTGTGCAGGGGCAGCAAAAAGAGGATCATAGTCCCAGGTGAATAATCGCGCTGCTTTCATGTGCAGATGGCTGATGGTCCGGTGGCTGGCCGGAATGCCGAGCTTGCCGGACTAAGCCGACAACTTGATAAGGCAATTGCCGACATTGCGCTTGTGAACAAGCGGCTTGACGAGGCACAGGGTATGTAGTTCCGGGTGGTCAACAGATATTAAGAGGAGCATGATGCTAGTATCTAATGTATGTTGTGCCTGTAGATGGAGCTGCCTCCGTGCAGACCCTTCGGGTGGAACTTGCCCGAACCAAAGAACAAGCCAGGAGAAGTGATGCGGCCTCCCTAAAGGCGGCCGAAGACTTACGAGCCGAACAAGCTGCTCATTGCAAGAGAAAAGATAAAATAGCCAAGATGGTTGTTGAGCTAAAAGATGCCACCGGCCGATATGAGCTTCTTGAAAAGGAAAGCCAGGTGAGAGCGACTGACCTGAAGAGAGCCGTGGAGGAAGCCAGGGAAACCCGATCTAAAATCAAAGCGGCAGAGAAGAAGCTCCGTCAAGCCGGAGATATCATGGCTGGGAAGCCCTTTTTGTTGCGGACGAAGTTCGAAGATCCGAAGTATGCCCCTCTGGATCAATTATGGAGTGTTGTAGATGCGTATGCGGAATTGGCAATGAGTGCTACTGATGCGACTGCATTTTTCAAAGATCAAGGAGATCACGAAGTAGAGAAGTTGTTCTAGTTGCTGTTCAGTGCTCCGACGCATCCGCTGTTCTTAAATGAGCAAATGGACGGGTGGGCTGAGCTCCATAGGTTGTCCGGGCTTGCCATGAGGTCTGTCGTGGATCATCTTTGGCCGGAAGGACCAAAGCCGAATAGTTATTTTGGTTTAGTGCATCGATTTCTTGGTGTTGTGCAGCATATCGATGCCGTAAAGAGGTCGGCGTGCATAGAGGATGCGCGGATGGCTCTTGCCCGTGTTAACACATACTGGGCAGAGATGGATGCCACCGCTATTGCAACCCAGGGTCCCGCCATAGGCCGGGTCTCGACCGAGCACTATTTAGAAGAAGTCTTAGAAGGCGCTCGTTTAATAGAGGCTGAGTGCTCGAAGAATATTATGTTCGAGTGACATGTATCCCAATTGTAAAAAACAATGCTATTTGGATTATAAAGGCTATGTTTATACTTTTGCCTGGAAGTATTATGATGCCTCTTGTACGACCGTTTTATCTATGTATATAACTTGAAAGTTTGCAGTCGTCGGCTTCAGCCCCCACGCACATAATGCGGGGGTGTTTGGAAAAGCACGTATTCACACTTGATCCAACGGCTTGGTGCATGAAGGAGGTGATAGCGCGGCGAACAAGGCAATCAGACTATATTGCTTTAACACTTTCACCTAGCCATAGGAGTTTGACAGTGGGGCTAATATATAGCCCCTGGTACCTCCGCACTTATCCGAATACGGTGCCCGTACATACATGACCGGGAAACCAGTCCTTCATTAATGCGGAGGAATCACGAAGATTCCGCTGAGTCATCCAGTGGTTGACCAGTCTTGCACTTTATCACGACAACCAGTTTTTGGCTTTCTCTACTGAGGTGCTCACCCAGATGAACCAGGGCATAATCAGTAGTTCTCCCGGTGCCACCTTAGCCGATAGGGCGGAACGTAAGGTAGCAAAACACGGGAGCCGGGCAAACCAAACATTTGACCGAAGACATGATTCGGAGCTGTTACATATAAGGCCAAACTCACGACACCGAACACTCCCTAAGGTATTCGGACTTGACAACATATACCGGGCTGAGCAAAGCCCTTGATAATGAACACTGAATTTCCAGGTACATGCATCAGTCTGACGTGGCAAAAATGGTAATAACGTCGGCATCCCTCTCGGTTGTGTTAAGTATCCGAAGGGCGTAAAGCAACAAGAGACAGTGAGAAAGGTTTACACAGGGTCTTAATCTGAAAAGAAGCATTTGAGCGGGGCCCTGCTGCACGTCTGCGCCTGTGTCTCCATTGTGCCGTGTCCTGGAAGGGTGTAGCCCGATTGTCATCTGCAAGAGAGAAAAAACCCAGGTGAAAGCCTACGTGCGGAAAATTGGTTATTATTAATAGACCATTGAAATTCAATCTAAGTAAGGTCAAACCGAACTATAGTCTTTTTTACGTGCGGGAAGCCCCTAGCGCCACCTATGGGGTATATCCATCGACCCAATCTCGGGTTTATCTGAACTGTTACAGCAAGGGGGGTGCTGGACTTGTCTAGCCGTGTCTGCGGTCTTGACGACCGATCATTTATTCTGGTTGGGGGGGGGTCGTTCAGTGTTCGGCTGCGAAAGCCGCCGTACATTCCTCCGTATGTAAGGAACGCTCTGATTTTCCGCTAACTATGATGATGCCACGTGGACCGGGCATCTTGAGCTTAAGATAAGCGTAATGCGGTACTGCACTAAAACAAGCGAAGGCTGTTCTTCTGAGTAGTTCTTGATAGCCGCTTCGGAATGGAGTGATGTCGAAGGTTAATTATTTGCTTTGGAAGTTGTCGGGAGAACCGAATACAACCTCTAGTACTATAGAGCCTGTGCACTGGGCCTCTGGGCCTGGTACTACTCCTTTAAAGGTAGAATTGTTTTGGCTGATTCTTGTTGTGTCTATTCCCATTTTGCAGACTGTGTCTTGATATATCAGATTAAGACTACTGCCGCCATCCATAAGGACTCGGGTGGGATGGTATCCGTCAATTATTGGGTCTAGTACCAAGGCAGCCGATCCTCCGTGCTGGATACTAGTCGGGTGATCCCTGCAATGAAAAGTGATTGGGCAGACCGACCAAGGGTTGAACTTGGGGGTAACTGGATCTACGGTGCATACGTCTCGGAGCGCGCGTGTGCTCCTCCTCTTCGTTACGTGAATCATGTTCACTATTTTGACTTCTGGTTGGAATTTTTTCTGTCCCCTAGTGTTTTGTTGGTGAGGCTCATCCTTGTATTCACTTGGTGTCTCCCTCCCCTTGTGTTCGGCGTTTAGCTTGCTGGCTTGGTTAAAGACCCAACATTCTCTGTTGGTGTGATTTGCAGGTTTGTGGGAGGTGCCGTGAATATGACATAATCTGTCCAGAATCTTGTTTAGGCTGGACGGTCCATCTCTGTTGCCTTTGAATGGCTTTTTCCGTTGACCGGGTTGATAGCCCCGGAATCCGGCGTTTACCCCCGTGTTGTCTGGGTTGTCCTTGTTGCTTCGACGCTTGCTTTTATTGCGTCGTGGTTTTCAATTGCCATCCCTGACTTCGGATGTGCTTTGGTCGTTGGTGCCGCTGCGGGCCAGCCAACTATTCTCGCCCGTGCAAAAGCGGGTCATAAGACTTGTTAGGGCTCCCATTGTCCTTGGTTTTTCCTAGCCGAGGTGTCTGGCAAGCCATTCGTCCCGGACACTATGTTTGAAAGCCGCTAAGGCTTCGGCGTCTGGGCAATCGACAATTTGATCCTTCTTAATGAGGAATCTGTTCCAAAGATTTCGGGCTGACTCTCCGGGTTGCTTTATTATGTTACTTAAATCATCTGCATCCGGAGGTCGGACATAGGTCCCTTGAAAATTAGCCCTGAAAGCGTCCCTGAGCTCTTCCCAACTTCCGATTGAGTTTTCGGGGAGGCTTTTCAACCAGTGCCTAGCAGGTCCTTTCAACTTTAAGGGCAAGTGTTTGATGGCGTGGAGATCATCTCCACAACCCATGTGGATGTGAAGGATAAAGTCCTCAATCCAGACCCTAGGGTTTGTTGTTCCGTCGTATGACTCTATGTTCACGGGTTTGAATCCTTCTGGGAATCCATGGTCCAGTACCTCGTCGGTGAAGCATAGGGGGTGCGCGGCAGCCATGTATTTGGGTGTGTCTGACGGTTGTAGTGTTCGGTTTTGATTCCGAACTATTATTCTGTCAGTATAGTCATTTGGGCGGTGATGATTCTATGCCAGAACGCGCTTCCTAGGTCCGTAAACGGACCTGGTTAAACCGGCTTTTTGTGTAGATCCTCACGTAGGTCGTGTGTTGACTTGTGTACGTCATCGTTAGCTGCCCTGTCGCGACCACGGGGTGGCCGGTCCGGTTGATCGGCCGTTTTATTTTCCGGCTGAGTGGGCTCTAAGGTCTCATCGTCGAATTCAAGCAGCAACTTGCGCTTTGGATAGCTTTTTGTGTGGCGATTACCGCCGTACTTTTCTTCCATGTCAAGCACTTTATTCCATCTGGTGTTGAGCGTATTCTGGACGGTCTTAAGCCTTGGCTTTTGCTTCTTCAGGTTCCACACGGTTTGAATGAGCCTTTTATGAAGGTTCTCTTGTTCCAAGTGTCTTTCAGGGATGATGTGTGCATCGTCGTCCGGACTATTCATGTCTCCAGAGACAGGTTGATGGGTTTTACCCTTGGGGTCGTCCTGACCGGACGGTGGCTCCGTACTCTATTCGCCGTCCTCTGGGTCACCCTGCTCCACCGCTGGGTTCATGTGGTCGTTGTCTCCTTTGGGGTTGACCGGGGTGTTACTTTTTCTTGCACAGTTATCGCTGTTTTTGCCGGGGCGGGATTTGCAGCGGCGCTTACGCCGTCGCTTTTGTTGCTTCTTGAGGGAATTGTCCTTCGCTGCTTCCTCCCATTCCTCGTCATCATTTTCTTGGGCTGTATCCACCATTTATATCTCATGTGATGAAGTGGCAGTCCAGTGCCCTACGGACGGTGGTTCCTGTTCGTTTCCCGCATCGTTGTCCATACTGTTGATGTCTTCGGATACGAAATCAAGCATGTCGGTTAAGTCGTCGACAGTGTCTATTAAGTGGGTGGTGGGTGGGGAACAAATTTCTGCGTCGTCCGCTTCCCACTCGAGCCGTACACAGTTCGGCCAAGAACCTCCTGACAAGGAGAGAGACCTTAATGAATTTAGAACATCGCCCAAGGGCGAGTGCTGAAAGATATCCGCAGAGGAAAACTCCGTGACAGACGCAGGCGGTTCGGAGACCATGGCCGGGGACGAATCCAAAGGTCCAGGAACACATGTCTCATAGGAGGTGAAGTCAGTATTCGGCTCTATCGCTGTTGAGTATGTGGCCTCCGTGGCATGGTCCATCCACCCGTCCTTGGACGGCGCGATCTGTTCCAGATTGAGGGCCGGAGTAGTTACAGGTGTGATCTCCCGAACACTGTCCAATGGAAGAGCTAAATCATGCTCATCGTGACTGTGCGGCGTACCTGACATGGGTTCGAATCCGTCGAAGATCAAGTCTCCACGGATGTCGGCGGTATAGTTCAAGCTTCCAAACCTGACTTGATGGGAAGGGGCATAGCTCTCGATCTGCTCCAGATGGCCGAGCAAGCTGGCCCATAGTACGAAGCCACCGAAGACAAAGATCTGCCCGGGGAGGAAAACCTCACCCTGGCTCGCATCGTTGCCGACGATCAAAGGAGACATCAAGCCTTATGATAACGACACAGTGGAACTCTCAATGAAAGCACCAATGTCGGTGTCAAAATCAAAGGATCTCGGGTTGGGGGTCCTGAACTGTGCCTCTAAGGCGGATGGTAATAGGAGGCGGGGGACACAATGTTTACCCAGGTTCGGGCCCTCTCGATGGAGGTAATACCATACTTCCTACTTGATTGATCTTGATGATATGAGTATTACAAGAGTTGATCTACCACGAGATCGAAGAAGCTAAACCCTACAAGCTAGCCTATGGTATGATTTTTGTTGTCCTACGGACTAAAACCCTCCGGTTTATATAGACACCGGAGGGGCTAGGGTTACACAGAGTTGGTTACAAGGGAGGAGATCTACATATCCGAATCGCCAAGCTTGCCTTCCACGCAAAGGAGAGTCCCATCCGGACACGGGACGAAGTCTTCAATCTTGTATCTTCATAGTCCAACTGTCCGGCCAAAGTATATAGTCCGGCTGTCCGGGGACCCCCTAATCCAGGACTCCCTTAGAGGTCACCATGGAGCCCAAGACGGCATCACCACCAAAGCCATTTGCAGGCGAAGACTACTTTTGTCAGGATAAGTTGTACTAGTTGTCCCCTTTCAAATTGGCCGTTGTTGGCTCCCTTCCCGCTCAATATTTGGGGAGAGGACCAGGGCCTATATAAGTAGAACTAGCCAGCACAGTAGAAAGGAGAGAAAAAGGAGGGACGATGGAAGGAGAAGACGAGAGAACTGATCCAGGGACGGAGACGAGGACACATCATCAAGATCATCCCCAACCACACAAGTTCACCAAGCACAAGAACACCTCAACCTCAGGAGTCTGTTCTTCCCCTTGTACTATTCATCATTAGCCCAAAAGGCAATCCACCACCACCAGACTGGAGTAGGGTATTACACCACATCGGTGGCCCAAACCAGTATAAATCATGTGTCTTTGTCTTGTGAGTTCATCGAGTTCATCTGTGAGATCTTAGCGAGCTAGGGCGTGGATGGATAGGGAGAAAACCTTCGCGCGCACCCTAGTGTTCGAACCTCGAGGGTTTTGCCGAACCCGTGATCCGACATTTGGCGCGCCAGGTAGGGGTGCGCCGAAGCTTCCTTTCATTGCTGCTCGTCCCGTTGCTCCGTCGTCTCCATGGCAGACGCGCGCCGCGCTCATGATGAGCGCCGGGCTGCCCTCGCCACCCGTGTCGCTCAGATGGCTCCCATGAGCGGGCCACCTCGTCGTTTCCCGTCGCCTGCTGCCAATGTCGCCACCGGCCCGGTGGGGAACGAGCAGCAAGCATCATCGATGTCCCCCTCGGTGCGGCGGGACGGCCGCACCGCCACTCCATCGCTGACCCCAGCTGGTTCTTCTTCCCATGCATGTCGCCCTCCCATGGACACACGGGCCGCGCTCCTCATGGTGCACGAGCTCCTGTGCTACCGACCAGTCGACTACATCTACGAGGACTGGCTCGACCGCATCGCCGAGCTTGTCCGCGTCGCAGGGGGCTCCCCTGCGCTGTCCCTCTCTCCGCCTCGCTCTCCGCCAACTACGGGCGACGTAGCTCACGGAGCACCTCCACCACCTCTGCCCCTAGACGGCACCCTAGCACCAAGGTGCACGGCTCCACGACGTGACCCGCCGCGTCCCGCGCCTACGCGTGAAGAAAGAAGCTGTCAAGAAGTCCCTCGACCACAAGAAAATGCTCCGCCGCTCCTTGCGCCACCGCGCCAGGACCGGCTGTTGCGGCAAGACCGCGCGCCACCTGTAGCGGCAGGGTGCTGACACCATCAAGACCAAGCTCCACCGCCAAGGCAGGCCCCGGTGACCACAATCGGCTGCCGCGCTTTCACCCCCGAGCTGCGTAGCGTCGCCTGGCCGGGTAAGTTCAAGCTGGATCTGCCTCCTCGGTACGACGGCACCCCCAACCCCGCAGAGTTCTTGCATCTCTACGAGTTGAGCATCAAAGCGGCCAACGGCGAAGAGAAAGTCATGGTGAACTAGTTTCCCATGGCTCTCATGGACGGCGCCCGCTCATGTCTCCTGAACCTGCCACCGGGCTCGATCTCCTCCTGGGACGAGATGCACAACCGCTTCATCACCAACTTCTAGGGCACTCGCGACCGCCCGCCGGCTGCAGGTGACCTGCGCCCCATCAGGAAGCAACCGGGAGAGACGCTCCAGAAGTACCGCCTCAATATCCCCAAGGTGACGGACGAGGCCATCATCTCCACGTTCTCTGATGGCGTCCGCGATGTCAAGATGAAGGAAGAGCTCGCTATCCACGAGGAGCTGTGCACATCCTTGGAGTTCTTCAACCTGGCGATCAAGTGCGCAAGAGATGATGAGGGGCGCCTCTCCCTCCTCAACCTCCCAGTCATAGACCCGGAGGAGAAGAAAGCCAAGGCCAAGGATGTGAAACGCAAGGGAGCAGCCGTGCTCAGAGCAGAACCAGACAACAAGCATGGTACAGACCAACCATAGTCATCCAAGAGTAGTCGTCCATTCTGCGCCTTCCACAACCTGAATACCCACAACACCAGCGACTGTCAATAGCTTATATCCATTCACGAAGGACGCTTTGATCGACGCCCCGAGCGCAGCGACCGGGGCTACGACCGAGGAGGCGGACATGTTGGCGTACGCTGGGAGGACCGTGGCCCGCGCCAGGAGTGGCGCAACCGACCTCGTGAGGACCGCTGGCTGGATCAGCCTCGTGAGGGCGCCTGGAGGGATCAGCCTTGTGAGGATTGTCCTCAAGGCAACGCCGGACTCCTTCCGCTGCCGCCACTGCCAAGAAGGAATGACGAACACCATCAAGATGAGGGGGTTGGGGGCTTCCAGGAACCGCATGCTATCGCTTGCATCTTGGGCGGAGCCCCGGCCCAAGCTTCGCAGCGTATCTTCAAGCAGTTTACCCGTGAAGTGAATGCAGTCCTCGCCAAGCTCGAAGCCACGCGCCCGCTCAGATGGACCTCGTGCCCCATCACACTCAACTCGGCAGATCAACTCAAGTGCGCAGCTACCGCTGGCGCCCTCGCGATGCTTTGCTCCCAGTCATCAGCAACGTGCAAGTTACCAAGACCATCATCAACGGCGGCACAGGGCTCAACGTCCTGTCCGTCGATATGTTCGACAACCTCCAAGTGCCATATGACCAGCTTCAGCCTACCAAGACTTTCTCAGGAGTGACCAACGATTCAACCACACCGATAGGGCAGGTCCGCCTCCCTATTACCTTCGGGGAACGCAAGAACTACCACACCGATCTCATCGATTTCGACGTAGCGCACATGCGTCGGCCGTACAATGCCATCCTCGGGTATCCAGCCCTGGCCAAGTTCATGGCGGTGACCCATCATGGCTACAATGTCCTCAAGATGCCGGGAAGCAGCGGGATCATCACGGTCCCATGCGAAGAAAGAGATGCGGTGTGCTCCAGCAAGCGTGCCTTCCAAGCTGCAGCAATTGACGACCCCGACAGCACGGGTGAGGGCCTTCCTGAGGTCGTCCCCAAGAAGAAGAAGTAGCTGCGCCGTGTAGGACTTCAGGAGGGTGGCATCGCGGCCGGAGCCTCGTCAGGATCAGTGCCCGCTCCCGGGGCGCCTCCCTCCATCACATAGGAAGGCGCGCCCGGCGCCCTTCGCGGGCAGGGCTCAGGGCTTTCATATGGAAGGCCTCAGACCATGCCCACATCACAAGGGAGGCGATTGGGCACCACTTGGAGGCATGCTTCACGGCATGTTTCCCTCAGGAGGGCACAGGGCAAGGATCACCCACCGTTCAGGAGTTCATCACCAAGAGCACCCAGGAATTGCAAGACGCAAGGGCCATGCACGGCGACCACCGCTCACGAGGCGCAGCTTCCCATCTAGGCGAGGATGCCGGGCTGCGTGTCTGCATCGACGTTCCAGGGCTCAACAGGGCCGCTGCTCATGAGCTTTTCTGGCCTTCGCATGTGGGACGCTGCAAGGGCCCACCACACACCTACATTCCCATGCCCTTTGGCCTGCCGAGCGTGTCGTCCGCTTCCAGCACAACTTGCGGTGCATCCTAGCGGCTTAAGAGGCCAGGCACCACGCCGTCCTGATGGAGATGGAGATGGTCCTCAAGGAACCACCTGAGCCCCCAGAGCCTCCTGAGGCTCAGGGCCCCGGTGGCTCGTGAGGAGCAACCCCTTCGTTGTGCACCTTCAGCTGCCCCAACTCTCCTTCGGCAACATAACCAGGTGACATTTTCCAAGTTCATTTAGCTGGGAGCACCCCTCGGGGGAGAGAAAACTGATTCGGGGACGACGGAAGGAGAAGAAGACAGAACTGATTCGGGGACGGAGACGAGGACAGATCATTAAGATCATCCCCAACCACACAAGTTCACCAAGCACAAGAACACGTCAACCTCAGGAGGTTGTTCTTCCCCTTGTACTGTTCATCATCACCCCAAGAGGCAATCCACCACCACCATACTGGAGTAGGGTATTACACCACAACGGTGGCCCGAACCAGTATAAATCTTGTGTCTTTGTCTTGTGAGTTCGTCGAGTTCATCCGCTAGATCTTAGCGAGCTAGGGCGTGGATCGATAGGGAGAAAACCTTCATGCGCACCCCAGTGTTCGAACCTCGAGGGTTTTGCCGGAACCCATAATCTGACAAAGTTAAATGAATTTCTATTCTTCTCTACTATTTTACAAAGACAAGATCTTCGACCATGAGCATATTCCTCATGTTGATATGGAATCGCTGCCTTGCTTCACCCCAGTTCTCAGTGTTCTTCATGACGCTGGGCTACTGAACCTCTACACTGATATTGTTGACTAGAATGAAGAACTAATTCTTCAGTTCTATGCAACGCTGCACATCACTGACAATGCTGAAGATGTGAATTCTTGGGTGTTGGACTGGATGATAGAAGACACTCACTTCAAAGCACCGGCCTCTGAATTGCTTCATGCCCTACCTACCAGTCCTCGCCTTGAAGGTGTGCAGCTCATCTACCATGAACCGAAGCTATCTGATCATTACTTGCAAGTATTGATGAAGCCACTGAAGCCTGGTCAAGCCCAGAACCAAATTCCTCGTGAAGGAATTGCTATATGTGCCGAGGACTATCTATCGCATTCTGAAAAAGCCTCTGATTCCTATCAAAGGCCACGATTCTAATGAAGAAGAAGTCGTTGGCATCATGAAGAATTTGCTATTCAACATCATTCATGGCATTCCAATCCACTACCATGATTTCTTCATGAGGACTCTGGCCAATGTTGCATGGTCACCTTTTGAGTTGAGGCCCTACACTCCTTGGATAATGATATTCCTCAAATCAAGGTCTTCAATCAATTACAAGGATGACTTTCAAAATCATCTTAGCTACTTGCCGCCCATTTAAGTCTTCAAACAACCTATTTCCTCATCTGGTGAGAAGGGCAAGTCTACTATTATCGATGAAGGAATTCGTCCTTTGGATGGACAGTTTTGCAAAGTTGCATCCTACTCCACCAATGATGACTCTGCCACTCATGACTCTGCCGCCAATGCTTCAAAGCAAAATCCTCAAGGCATAGCTCCAAGGGTTCTGACTGATCATGAGCTTCTCCTCAGTATTCACCAGAAGGTCGATCGCTACCATAAAAGGGTCAAGCGTCAGTTTGGCTCAATTATTCAGAACATGACCGTCACTTAGAATCCAGTGAAGAAGAACCATTACTACCTCCATGAAGTATTTGATCGCACCTGGACTGTACTATCTCATCTCTACGGTGAAGATGACCTCAAGAAGATGGGCTTCAAGCAGGACTTTGACTGGTCTCAGCCACCTTCGAAGAAATTCAAGAAGGTCAAAGGTCCTCACTTGGTGGCCAGGTTTTATTCTTCATCGTGCGAGTCAGATGAAAATGAAGACTTGGATGAGACTGCTGCAGGCCCTACTTCAACAACTAACCCAAACAACGTTGGCGCTCCTCCATCTACTTCATGATGATATTCTACAGGGGTGTTAGTCCTCACTTTTCGTCCCTTTTGGTCATTCGATGACAAAGGGGGAGAAATTTGAGTTAGTATTCAAGCGGGTTTATCTATATGGAGGTTTTTTTTTCTAAGTTACAACTTTCATTCTTCTGAAAACTTTGTTGGATGGAGTTGTAATCTTAACTCTGATGGTGGTCTGATACTTTTGCTATGTTCTTCCGCATGATGTTTCCTCATGTATGATAATGCACGCATGCTGAATTACATCAGTCACCATATTTTTGTCATGCATTTCAAATTCTTCATATCATATGTTAATGCATGTATGAATTACAAGATATAGGGGGAGATCCCCATCATACTACTCTTCAATGTGCATTGCTTCTCAAAAGCAAATTCCTCACATATGCACATCTTCTGGGGGAGTTCTTCTATATCTTGCAATCAAAATCCTCAATATTAGTATTTTCACTTCATATGTTTATCCCCATTGAAAACTTAACCTATACTGTCATCATTCACCAAAAAGGGTGAGATTTTAAGTGCATGTAGTGCCCCTTAGTGATTTTGGTATATTGAAGACTTATAGGTTAAGGGACTAATGTGTTTGTGAGTGTACACAGGTCTATAAGTCTATGAGGAGTTTGATATTTACAGAGAAAGTCGACCCCTAAAAATGAATGTCTTCAACTAAAGACTTTGGTTTTCTGAAGACTTTGAAAGTGAAGAAATTGGTGTGATCCTGAAGACTTGGTAGACATTTGCTTTCGTAGTTTCATTTTCTATTTCTTGAGTCATAGGAAACACCGTACTATTAAAGGGGGTCGAGGTAAAACTAAGGAAATGTTTCCATGTGATGCTCAACTCAATATCCTATAGCTACCAATCCCTTGGAGTGAAGCCATTGGGAACCTCATACAGTTCAGTCAATTACTTCAGTTACAGGGTCAAAGTTCTTCTTGTCTCTGAGGAATTTGTTCTTACTAAGGAGTTAGGAATGTGCCAGTCCGGATTGCCTACAAGTGAGGAACATGCTAGCCCTGAGGAATTTGAACCTCAAATTTTCCGCCTATTGCTGTGCTATGCACCAGCTGTCTCAAACTATCTTATCCACCTAATGGTCATATCATTGAAAGGCATTTATGTCTTATCATGTTGGTCTGCTCCCTTGGCTATAAATAGCCGCCCCCTATAACCACTAGTTGGTTGGTTGCTCCGTGAGAAACTGACACCTTTCATTGAGAGCATCCCATCCTCCTAGGACTTTGAGTGAAAATCATCAAGTGAGGAAAAACACCAACAAATACGAAGTGATTGAGCATCACTTAAGATACTGTTCCTGTGTGGAACCGACGCTTGTTACCTTTGAGGACTGTGCATCCTCCAGGAGGTTGGTTGTCATGGTCTAGAGCATCCAAGAGGAAATTGTAGATCGCCGGGTGACCAAGTTTGTGAAGGTTTAGCTCAAGGAGACGTACCACGAGTGATTGGGCGAGGTCTGTGTGACCTTAGCTCAAGGAGAATACGGTGAGGACTGTGTGTCCTCAGGCTTAAATACCTAGCCGCTCCAACCAGACATACAACTGTCACAACAATTGGAACTAGTCTACCAAATCATTGTCTTCACCGAGATATCTAGTTCTATTTCCTCAACCCTTTCATTTCCTCATTATTGTGTTGTGTACTTGATCGCTACTGTTTGAAGACATTGACTGCAGACTTTCTCAATTTCCTCAGTTCAATTTCTTCAGTCAGTTTGTCTACAACATGCTTATCGTGTGTTTACGCTTTCTGTATTCTATACTGGTTTTCATTTGATCATGGTGACTATGCTTTTGTTTTGTTATGTTTTCACCTGAGTACTTATTCCGCTGCCAGTCATTCGTGACTTAGGAATTTCATCACCCTGAAATTCCTGAGTGACAAATTTCTAAAAATCGCCTACTCACCCCCCTCTAGTCCACATAACGCACTTTCAGTTTTTGTATTTAAGAAAAAGTGGCGTGGGCTGGATAATGAATCTATGGCGAGTAAAGGGAGCTAGACACAACAATTGTGCAAAAGAGATCAACCTATAGATGCATGTATGGAGAGACAGATATAGTGTGCGTGATAGGAAGCAAGAGTGTGTGAGAAAGAAAGGTTGATGGAGAAACTACAGATAGAGATGCTAGCTAGAGGGACATCGGCTAGTTTGTGTGTTAGAGATGACCGTCGAGTGGTTCAGATGGTGAAGTTATGTGTGTGTGTGTGAGAAAGATAAAAAGAATGTGCATGAGTGCATATAGAGAGACACATATATAGTGTGCGTGATAGGAAGCAAGAGTGAGGGCGAGAAAGAAGGTTGATGGAGAAACAGATAAATTGGAAGATAAAGATGCTAGCTAGAGGGAGATCGGCTAGCTAGTTTGTGTGTTAGAGATAAGAGTCGAGTGGATGAGAAGGCTGAGTTATGTGTGTGGGTGTGAGAGAGATAGAGAGAGGGTGCATGTGAGTCACATACAAACAAATATCAGAGAGAATGAGATTCCAAGAGACAGAGTTTTGTGTTTGCGAGAGAGAAATATATTTCACACGGAGAGTGATAGCTAGAGAGACATATCAGGGAACAAGAGATATCTCTAGGGAGAGAGTGTGTGTGAGCGACATACATGGGAATGTTGGAGAGATATGAGACCCTAGGAGACAGAGTTTGTGTTTGTATGTGAGAAGGAGATATTTAAGAGGAAGATTCGTTGGTTCTCATACCTAAGGAGCACAAGACATCTCTGTGTGAGAGGGGGTGTGCGATTGGCACACATGGGAGTACTAGAGAGAAATGAGAACCGAGGAGACGAAGTTTTTGTTTGTGTGGGATAAATATATTTCACAGGGAGAATCATAGTTAGAGACACATAGCATGGAGCGGGATATACTTACAGAGAGATAGAGTAAATGTCGAGGGAGTGAGTACCGGCAGTGTGTTACGAAGATAAAAGATCATTTTCGACATACAAGTAGCAGGAAAGATACCCGAGGGACAATGAAGGCGTATAGGTCTAGAGAGATATATAAGCATGAGTGATAGCTGTATGAGACGAATATATGGATTAAAGGGGATTCAAATATTTAAACTAGAGATCACGACATTGATAATATCATAACGAAAATTGGTCTATGAAACATGCATATTCATTTGAATTCGCTGACACGTGTAATGTTATATAGTTTATAAATATTAGTGATCCATATATTCTTTAATTAGAGACAATGCATGGTTTATATGCAAATAATGTCTAAATGGGATTACATTATATGTTGCGTGTTTGAAATACATTGTACGTGTTTGAGAAATTAAAAAAACCGTGTGAAACCCACATTAATTGGAGACAGTTAGCGAGGAATGCATACATTGGATTTCAACATAAAGTGGTTTCAAATATTTGAAAATCCAAATTAAGATGGTTTCAAATATTTATATCGTTTCTCTTTATTTACCAGTCTGAAATGGTATAAATTAACAACACACTCAACAGCACACTCACCATTCATGCTTATGCGTTGTTTAGAACTACATGTATGCTTGTGTTCTTGATTTGTAATCCAGTGGTCTGGTGAAGCTGGCCGCTCATGCACAATGCCATTTCCTGCCATCTTAACTATGAACAATGCCAATCACTTTAATGCTATTTTGAACCATGTCTCTTTATTTCTGACAAAGAAATGAGATGAATTGACAACACTGATGCTTATACATGCAAAACCTATTATCTACCTACTTGTTTCTCTTTGAGGGTGACAACACTGATGCTAGGAAGAACTGCCACAATGATAGTGAGACAAACCCATTGTTTGTCCCTCTAACATATATTCCAGAGAAGAAGGAAACACATCTTGAGGGTAGGGATACAACCACAAAATCATGTCTTTATTTAGTGTCGAACTTAATCAGTGACACAAGCTCGATGAAGTCACCGCCTGAATCTGTTCGACTTCTTCAGTCTGAAATTCAAGCAGAAAGACATGATTCCACTCAAATTGACTTGAACTCCAATCTCTATGCATGATTAACCATAAGTACAGGACGTCTATTGATGCTATGCAACTTAAATTGGTGGACATAAGCGTCAAAGATGTGCACTCTCATCAGGTTGCACAGCTGCTTGCGCTGCAGCTCCTGGGCCAGGCTAACCTTTGTTTAACTATGTTAAAGTGTTGTCGGTTATGTCTATTATTTTGTCGGCCTATTTACTTCCACTGGTGGCGACCTTACCAGTTTATGGAATCTGTTGTCTGGTTGCCCTTTATTATCACTAGCGGTGAACATTGATGCCCAGGGGATGTAATATGCCGTAATTTATTTGTTATATAGTCTAGGTTTATTATTCGTCACGATGTTGACATTTATTTGCTTCTTATGCTGCCGTCGCTCTAAGAAAAGATCATAATCTTCGATCGGTGAGCAATGGGCCAATAGGTTAGGTTTATAAAATAATAATTTCTATACTAAAACTGGCGGTCGCCAATCACTAGTATGGGCGAACCGTGGGCCTACAATCATCTTGGGCCATTAGTTAGGTACACTCTTAATTTGTCCCCCTATTAGTTTCGTGTCAGGACCTCAATTCCAAGTCACATCGATCTAGCCGGTAACACCTCATATCACTTTGCGGCCTCACGCACGGTATTCCCACGGGTGTCGCCTTACCATGGCCCGGGACCGTTTGCGCCTTTTCGCTCATGTATATGATAGTGTCGCTAGCATCCATGTGACAGAGAACCCGGGCCGACATGGATAGTCGTGAACCCAAAGCGGCACCAATCTATGGGGACAGGCATACATGAATCACATTGAGCATGTCGGTCAGCAGCGTGTGAATCCGGGCTGTAGCACTAGGCTAACAGGACTCCGGGAACCCGGGCGGTAGCAGGCTAGGCAGGACTCCAAATGTCACCGCATGAAATTTCCCCGAAGGGACAGACACAGGAACAAAGTGAAACACATGCCGGCCAGTCAGGTGTCCTGAGCAGTAGTGCTGGGCTAGCAGGACTTCGGTGAACCGGGCTGTAGCGGACTACTATGGCTCGTGGAAGCACAAGACTACATTTCCCCATAAGAGAGGCTACCAAGGATAAACAACTAGGTTGTCGGATCCCACACATACCAAGCATTTCAATCATACACACAATATGCTCGATATGTGTAAATACAACATGGCATCACAACATAACTCTACGACTCAAGTATTTATTCATTAGGCTCCGAGGAGCGAGATATACAAACATGGGTCTCATGACCCAACAATCATAGCATACAAATCAAAGCACATGCGGAAGCTTAACATGTCTGAGTATAGACATCTACAAATGAAAGAGGCTAAGAAGCCTGACTATCTACCAGATCCTGCCGAGGGCACAAGATCGTAGCTGAGGTATCAAGCTAAACATCGAAGTCCACACGGAACTACTAGCGAGACTGAAGTCTCTCTCCAAAAACATAAAATAGCCAAACGTGAGTACAAATGTACCCAGCAAGACTTACATTAGAACTAACTACATATGCATCAGTATCAACAAAGGGGTACTGGAGTTTAACTGCAGCAAGCCAGCTTTGAGTCAGTGGCTAATCTAAACTACCTGCAAGCAACTCTTTGAGGTGGCGCACACGAGTCCACATATTCACCATATCAATACACCACTATGGATCCACTCCCGTCTCCCTACGAGAACGCCATCCATAGCACTCACGCTTATCTTGCGCATTTTAGAGTATCCACTTTCACTTGTCTATGAACTATGCAACGGGTCCAAGTTTCCATATCCGAGGAATCTGGCTATTCAAATAGTTAATGAAAACCCTGCAGGGGTGTACTTCTTCACACACGCTCCCACCACTTACAGTTGTTTACATGACATGTACTCGGCAACCTTCAAGCGAAAGCCCAACGAGGGTGTCGGCCATGGCCTACCTAAACACTCAAGTCTCTAGTCCAGGTTTATCGCCTATCCAGGTTCCATCCGCAGGGAGTCCGGCCGAGGTTTCCACATACGGCCCCGAACGATGTGAACAGGGTTCCCGAGACACCAAACGGGCGCCCGGTACACCGTGCCACGGTGTATCTACCGCATCATAGCCCACCCCTAGGGTCAGCGCTACGCACGGCCGCCAACACATAACCTACAAACACCAGAAACTAGTTGCAACTCCTGGACCCTCGCGGGTGATTAAGAAGCCGAGAGGGTCAATTGTCGGTGTTCTGGGAACGGGGGTCCCCAGACTTGCCTGCCTGCGGCCTGCGGCGTGGCTCAAAGGGGGGCCCAGCACGGCCCATCTTCACCAACACAGACCCAAGACCCTCGCAAGGGGCCAAGCCTCGTGGGGCGGATGACGCGGAGCTTCCTCAGGCACGGCCTCATCAGCCTGGCTCGCGAGGAGGTGGAGAGATCAAGGCGGGGTACCTCACGAGGTGCCCGTGATGCAAGCCGTGACGACCAAAGGCGCCAGGCGGGTGCCAGCCCGCGCAGCGTCCTCCTTTCCTCTTTGGTGCAAAGGGAGCAAGCGCAGCCGCGGAGTAGCGAGGCATCAGGCAAAGGTTGCCATTTCGGTGCAACAAGACCAAGACCAGGAGGACTGCAAGACGGAGGTCATTGTGGAGCCCAAGACGGTGTCACCACCAGAGCTTTGTGCAGGCGAAGACTACTTTTGTCAAGATAGCTAGTACTAGCTGTCCCCCTTGAAATTAGCCCGCCATTGTTGGCTCCCTTCCCGCTCGATATTTGGGAAGAGGACCAGGGCCTCTATAAATAGGACCAGCCGCCCCCAGGGGAGAGGGGCATCAACAATCGGAGAGAGAGAGAGAGAAGGGTGACTGAACTCCTCCTAGCAGTTCATCGCCCCAGCCAAGAGCATACCCTCGCGAGGCTATTCTTCCTTGTATTGTTCATCATCATCAGCCCAAGAGGCAATCCACCACACCACACACTGGAGTAGGGTATTACACCACAACGGTGCCCCGAACCAGTATAAACCCTCTGTCATTCATGTTGTTTTTTCCATAGCTTAGATCTTAGCGAGGCGGAGGGGTGCAAGTAGGTAGGAAGCGAAATCTCCGCGCGCACCCTAGTTTTCGAACCTCAAGGGTCTGCCGGAACCCGAAATCCGACATTTGGCACGCCAGGTAGGGGTGCACCGGAGTTTTCTCTTCCGCCACCGCCACGGCCTGCCTCGCGATGAGTACCGTGTCGCCCGCTCCGGCCGCCGGCGCCAGCACGGGGGTTAGGGGGCTCCGAGCCCTGGCCCCAGCCCTGCAACGGGTACGGTGGCCGGACAAGTTCAGGCCAACGACGCCGCCGTGCTACGGCGGCGCGACAGATCCGCTTGCCTTCTTGCCGGCGAGCGAGGAGGCCCCCCTCGAAGCTGGAGGTGACGATGGGGTCATGGCCAACTGGCTCCCCATGGCCCTCACCGGCGCTCCGCGCCCATGGCTGCTCCACCTGCCGGAAACCTTCGTGGCCTCTTGGGAAGAGCCCCGCAGCCTCTTCCTCGCCCATCGCGCTACACCAACACCCCTGGTCGTCGCGGCCATCCTGGGTGGCTCGCAGGCGCCGCCTACAAGTAACTGAAGGAACTATGCCCTAGAGGCAATAAAAAAGTTATTATTTATTTCTTTATATCATGATAAATGTTTATTATTCATGCTAGAATTGTATTAACCGGAAACATAATACATGTGTGAATACATAGACAAAAAGAATGTCACTAGTATGCCTCTACTTGACTAGCTCATTAATCAAAGATGGTTATGTTTCCTAACCATAGACAAAGAGTTGTTATTTGATTAATGGGATCACATCATTAGATGCATGATCTGATTGACTTGACCCATTCCGTTAGCTTAGCACTTGATCGTTTAGTATGTTGCTATTGCTTTCTTCATGACTTATACATGTTCCTATGACTATGAGGTTATGCAACTCCCGTTTGCCGGAGGAACGCTTTGTGTGCTACCAAACGTCACAACGTAACTGGGTGATTATAAAGGAGCTCTACAGGTGTCTCCAAAGGTACATGTTGGGTTGGCGTATTTCGAGATTAGGATTTGTCACTCCGGTTGTCGGAGAGGTATCTCTGGGCCCTCTCGGTAATGCACATCACTTAAGCCTTGCAAGCATTGCAACTAATAAGTTAGTTGCGGGATGATGTATTACAGAACGAGTAAAGAGACTTGCCAGTAACGAGATTGAACTAGGTATTGGATACCGACGATCGAATCTCGGGCAAGTAACATACCAATGACAAAGGGAACAACGCATGTTGTTATGCGGTCTGACCGATAAAGATCTTCGTAGAATATGTAGGAGCCAATATGGGCATCCAGGTCCCGCTATTGGTTATTGACCGGAGACGTGTCTCGGTCATGTCTACATTGTTCTCGAACCCGTAGGGTCCGCACGCTTAAGGTTTCGATGATAGTTATATTATGAGTTTATGAGTTTTGATGTACCGAAGGAGTTTGGAGTCCCGTGTGAGATCGGGGACATGACGAGGAGTCTCGAAATGGTCGAGACGTAAAGATCGATATATTGGACGACTATATTCGGACATCAGAAAGGTTCCAAGTGATTCGGGTATTTTTCGGAGCACCGGGTAGTTACGGGAGAAGCAATGGGCCTTGATGGGCTTTAGTGGGAAGAGGAGAAAGGGCCAAGGGGCTGCTGCGCCCCCCCCTCCCCTCTAGTCCGAATTGGACTAGGGAAAAGGGGGCCGGCCACCTCTCCTTCTCCTCCACTTCCTTCTCCCTTCCTCCCCTCTTGGTGGACTCCTACTAGGACTTGGAGTCCTAGTAGGACTCCACATCCTGGCCGCACCAATTGCCTTGGCCGGCCTCCTCCTCCTCCATCCTTTATATACTGAGGCTAGGGGCACCCCATAGACACAAGTTGATCTTCGTGATCGTTCCTTAGCCGTGTGCGGTGCCCCCCTCCACCATATTCCACCTCGGTCATATTGTAGCGGTGCTTAGGCGAAGCCCTGCGACAGTAGTACATCAAGATCGTCACCACGCCGTTGTGCTGACGGAACTCTTCCCTGACACTTTGCTGGATCGGAGTCGGGGATCGTCATTGAGCTGAACGTGTGCTAGAACTCGGAGGTGCCGTAGTTTCGGTGCTTGATCGGTCGGGCCGTGGAGACGTACGACTACATCAACCAAGTTAACGCTTCCGTTGTCGATCTACAAGGGTACGTAGATCACACTCTCCCCCTCTCGTTGCTATGCATCACCATGATCTTGCGTGTGCGTAGGAATTTTTTTGAAATTACTACGTTTCCCAACAGTAACCACGTCAGGCCATTCATCCGCCGGGTCAGCGCCGCTTCCACGCGGCAGGGGGCTCTCCCGGACCGGGCGGCCTCCAAGGCCGGCCAGACCTTCAGCTCGGAGGACCACCCCTCCAACTCGGCCTGCTCGGGTGCGCTCCCCATGCTGTGCACCCCCACCATCTGCCAGGTGGCCGTCCCCAGAACTCTCATCGATGGCGGTGTGGGCCTCAGCGTGCTCTCGGTCGAGGCCTTCAATCTCCTCTGCATACCCCTAGAACGGCCGCAACCCAACCGACCCTTCTCAGGCGTTGGGGGCGGATCATCCAGCTCCTTGGGACAGATCCGGCTCCCAGTAACCTTCGGCACCTACAACAACTTCCGCACGGAGCTGGTCGACTTCGACATCGCCCCCATCGGCCTCCCCTACAACGCCATCCTCGGCTACCCAACGCTGGCCCAGTTCATGGCCGCGACGCACCCGGCGTACAACCTCATGAAGATGCCCGGGAGCAGCGGTGTCCTCACCGTGCACGGGGACACCGGAGACGCGCTGCGGGTACTCAAGCTCGCCTTCAAGACGGTGGCGTCGGCATAGCCCTCCGACTTGGAGACCCCCGAGCCCAAGGGGGTTGTACCCGCCAAGAAGAAATAGTTGTTCACCCAAGACAAGGCAGAAACCAAGCAGATACCCATCGATGAGGACGGGTCCACCAACGCCACTTTCACCATAGGCACCAACCTCGAACCCGAGCAGGAGGAGGCCCTGGTCGGGTTCCTGCACGCAAACAAGAAGGTATTCGCATGGGAGCCTGATCAGTTGGCAGGGATCCCTAGGAGTGTAATCGAGCATCACCTCAACGTGTGCCCCAACGTGCGCCCTGTGAAGCAGAAGGCCAGGCGGCAGTCCACAGAAAAGCAGGCCTTCATCATCCAAGAGACCCGCAAATTAGAATCCACTAGGGTCATTCACGAGGTCCGATACCCGGATTGGTTGGCCAACCCTGTCGTTGTGCCAAAGAAGGGAGGGAAAGAGCACATGAGTGTCGACTTCACCAACCTCAACAAAGCGTGCCCGCAAGATCCGTTCCCGCTCCCCCGCATCGACCAGATCGTCGATTCCACCGCGGAATGCGACCTGTTATGCTTCTTGGATGCCTTCTCTGGTTATCACCAGATCAAGATGGCGGTAGAAGACGTCGAAAAGACAGCCTTCCTAACCCCGTGTGGGGTGTACTGCTACACATGCATGCCATTCGGGCTGCGTAATGCAGGGGCGACCTTTCAGCAGCTGATGCACATCACCTTGGGCCCGCAGCTCGGGAAGAATGTTGAAGCTTACGTCGATGACATTGTGGTAAAGTCTCGGTAGGCCAGGACCCTGATACAAGACCTGGAGGAAACCTTCGTGAGGCTCAACGCAGTGAACACGGCTCAACCCAGAGAAGTGTGTGTTCGGAGTCCCCTCGGGCAAGCTCTTGGGTTTCCTCGTGTCCCACCGAGGCATCGAGGCTATCTCGGAAAAGGTCAAGGCGGTGGAAGACATGAGCCTGCCAAAGACCCTCAGAGAAACGCAGAAGCTCACTGGGCGCGTGACCGCGCTAGGGCGCTTCATCTCCAAGTTGGGGGAACGAGCGCTGCCCTTCTTCTAGCTAATGAAGAAAAAGGGGCCCTTTGAGTGGACTGAAGAGGCCGACAAGGCATTCCAGGATCTCAAGAGATACCTGACCAGCCCGCCGGTCATGGTGGCTCCGCGCCCTCAAGAGCCCCTGGTGCTTTACCTCGCCGCCACTCCCTACTCCGCCAGCGCGGCCCTGGTGGCGGTTAGAGAGGAGCGTCGAATCAGAATCACAGCAGCAGCTCGGGACAAGGCAAAACAGGAACAATGAAGGCCGCGGCTGAGGAGGATCAGCCGCCGTAGAGGAGTGCACCGGAGGCAGAAGAGGCCCCTCTCCCAGATGGCCGGCCTCAGGAGGCCTCATCGCCTCAAGAGGTGCCATGGTCTCCGAAGGGAGCCGCCAGCACTGACGCACCCAACCTCGTTGAGCACCCGGTGTACTTCGTCAGCACGGTGTTGCGGGATGCGAGGGCGTGGTACCCCATGCCTTAGAAATTCCTCCTCGCGCTACTGGTGGCCTCGCGCAAGCTGTGGCACTATTTTCAGGGTCACCCCATCAAGGTCGTCTCGTCATACCCCCTGGAGAGAGTGCTCAGGAGCCCTAACTCAGCTGGAAGGGTCGCTGAGTGGAACATAGAACTGCAAGCGTTTCAGCTCGAATTCAGCACGACCAGAGTCATCAAGGGAGCAGCGTTAGCGGATTTTGTGGCATAATGGACAGGGGCACGAGGCCTCAAGGCCGGCGAGGATCGGTCCCTCTCCCCGGGAAGCGAAGCGCCAAAAGGCTGGGTCATGTATTTCGATGGGGCGTTCTCCAGGCATGGCGCAGGGGCTGGGGCGGTGCTTATATCGCCCACTCAGGACAAGCTCTACTATGCTGTGCAGCTCTGTTTCCAGCGAGGTGAAAAGCTCTCCAACAACATAGTGGAGTATGAAGGTTTAATAGCAGGCTTGAAGGCCGCAGCTGCCCTCGGGGTGAAACGCCTCACCATCAAGGGCGATTCGCAGCTCCTTGTCAATTTCTCCAACAAGGTGTCCGAGCCAAAAGATGAGCACATGGAAGCCTACCTTGCGGAGGTCCGCAAGATGGAGAAGCAGTTCTGGGGGTTGGAGTTGCAGCATGTGCCCCATGGCACCAATCAGGAGGCCGACGACATTGCCAAACGGGCGTCCAGGCGGTTACCTCAGGAGCCTGGCGTTTTTGAGGAGCGTCTCTTCAAGCCCTCAGCCCTGCCGTCATAGTCAAACACGGCTCAGCCTCAAGAGGAGCTACCCCAGCCACCTGCCTCAGGAGCTCCGGCCTGTGGCCCGGCCTCAGGAGCACGCCTCAGTAGAGATGCTGGATCATGGAGCTCCAGAGTTACTTAACACAAGGGACCCTGCCGGAGAAGGAGGAGGAAGCGGAGCGAGTGGCACGGCAGGCCACGGCATACTGCATCAAGGATGGAGAGCTCTACTGGAAGCGACCAAACGATGTGTCCCTATGCTGCATCTCTAGGGAGCAAGGGAAGGAACTGCTGGAAGATATACACGGCGGAGACTGTGGACAGCATTCATCATCACGGACCCTCGTCGGCAAGGCGTTCCGCAGTGGGTTTTATTGGCCCACTGCACTCAACGACGCCGTCGAACTAGTGAAAGCTTGTGAGGCCTGCCAGTTCCACGCCAAGCAGATCCATCAGCCAACAGGAGGCCTGCAGACTATACCCCTTTCGTGGTCGTTCGCAGTCTGGGGGCTGGACATCTTGGGCCCGTTTCCTTGGGCGCCTGGGGGCTACCGCTAGCTCTACATCGCTGTGGACAAGTTCACCAAGTGGGCTGAAGTAGAGGCTATCCGCACCATTCACGCGGGTTCCGCGGTCAAGTTCATCAAGGGCATCGTGAGCCAGTTCGGGGTGCCGAACCGCATCATCACGGACAATGGTTCGTAGTTCACCAGTAACCTCTTCAAAACATACTGTGCTAACCTTGGAGCGCAGATATGCTACGCTTCGGTGGCGCACCCCCGAAGCAACGGCCAGGCCGAGCGAGCCAACGCAGAGGTCCTGAGGGGCCTCAAGACCAGGACGTTCAAGAAGAAGCTGGAGGCCTGCGGTAGAGGTTGGTACGATGAGCTTCAGTCTGTGTTGTGGTCCATCCGCACAACCGCGACCAAGCCGACTAGAGAGACCCCGTTCTTCCTGGTCTACGGAGCCGAAGCGGTCCTCCCTCACAAGGTTAGACGTCGCTCCGCGCGGGTCCTGGCATTCGACGAGGCGCAGCAGGATGCCATGCGGGGGATGGACCTTGTGCTGGGGGAGGAACGTTGCCTAGAAGCCGCGCTGCGAGCGGTGAGGTACCAACAGGCACTGCGGCGATATCATTGCCGCAACATCTGCCTCAGGACTCTTGAGGTAGGAGACCTCGTGCTCAGGCGGGTTCTCTCCAGGGAGGGGCTGCACAAGCTCTTTCCCATGTGGGAGGGCCCGTTCAAAGTTGTTCATGTTTCCAGGCCCAGCTCCGCGTGCTTGGAGACTCAGGAGGGCGCGCCGGTCCAGAACGCATGGAACATCCAGCACCTCCGGAGGTTCTACCCCTAAAAAGGCCCAGAGCCTGTGAAGAAGGCGAATGCCTGTGAAGCTGTCGCGTTTTGGAAAAGGCCCAGAGCTTGTGAAGAAGGCGAATGCCTGTGAAGCTGTCGCGTTTTGGAAGAGGCCCAGAGCCTGTGAAGAAGGCGAATGCCTGTGAAGCTCTCGCGTTTTGGAAAAGGCCCAGATCCTGTGAAGAAGGAAAATGCCTGTGAAGCTGTCCCGTTTTGGAAAAGGCCCAGAGCCTGTGAAGAAGGCGAATGCCTGTGAAGCTGTCGCGTTTTGGAAAAGGCCCAGAGCCTGTGAAGAAGGTGAATGCCTGTGAAGCTGTCGCGTTTTGGAAAAGGCCCAGAGCCTGTGAAGAAGGCGAATGCCTGTGAAGCTGTCGCATTTTGGAAAAGGCCAGAGCCTGTGAAGAAGGCGAATGCCTGTGAAGCTATCGCGTTTTGGAAAAGGCCCGGAGCCTGTGAAGAAGGCCAACGCCTGTGAAGCTCGGCGCCCGTGACACTCTCACGTAATAATGAGTTGGGGCTGTACACGCCCCGGAATCTTAGGAGCGCCGGCCTCAGGCCCTGGGGCTCCCTCCCACGCCCAGTGGCAGCACTTAGCTCCACGCTGGTGAGAAGACGTCAAACACTAGATTAGGTGTCGGACGCGGCTTTTCATTTGCTTTCCGCAGTTGGCTTGTTCCTTCTCATTCGAAGTTTTATTGAAGTTGTTGCCGTCTTTGGCTTGTGGTTCTTCGACTTTTCACTCTCCTGCCTCGATTTCTCTTATGCAAGGCCTCGCGAGGGGGGGGGGGACTGCTGAGCGCCCTCGCGAGTGTTCCCGTCCTAGTCGTTCAAGGGGTTCGCGACCTGGGTCCATTACAGGAGCACCCCTCCAGTCCATGCCCCACGGGCATCGTGACACGAACACAGGGCCTGGGTCGGTCACCCCCCCACGGCTGGGGCCGGGAACTATCCACACGCGGGCATGTAGCTAGAAGGCACGATAACGGAAGCAAAACAATGATTAATAGCAACAACCCGAACACGCCCCCGCGGGGCTCCACACTACTGTCTTTTTTACGCAGGAAAAAAGGAAAAGAAAGAACAGATCAGGCGCAGCTCGCGTCACACCGGCCTGCAGGGAAGACTCGAGCTGCCTCCGGGGCTCAGGCAGACTCCCTCTCGCGCTTCACCGGGGCACGATGGCGGGCGGACACGCTACCACCTCCCAAACAGATGCGACGGAGTGGAGGCTGACCGCGGCCACCGCTGGAAGAGTCGCCGCCTGAAGAAGTACCGAAGAAGCTTGGGGAACCCCGAGCGCCGCCAGTCACGCGAGCGCTGTCTTCTCCATCGTCACCGGATCTGGGCTCCCAGCCGCGGTCGTCGTCCTCAGGGCAGCACCCTACGCGGCGACCATCTTCCCCAAACACCCTCACGTAGAGGGTGGCATCGCCGTCAAACTTGAAGTGCAGGGTGCAACGACGGCTCAGGCCACGCACGCGGGAAAACGTCTGCCAACCGCGGGCCAAGGCCAGGCTCCCGGCTGCGGAGACCTCCAGCGAAGCCCATGAGGCCCGGCTGCAGCAGCCTTTGGCCTGAAGCCAGAGGCCGCCCGGAGCGCTGGCCTGGAGCTCACCGAGGAGGAAGCGAGGAAGCGGAAGCCGGGTGCTAGTCGGCTCCGCCGACCACACGACGAACTCCGGCAGCACCTCTGCAGCACGAAAGCGCGGCCTAGGGGGACGCGCGACTGGAGCGCGCCCCCCAGCTGCAGCAATCCACCCGTCGCCATGCTGGAAATCATCCCCACGGCCGCGGGGAGCTGCCGTGGTGGCCACAGGATGTTTGCGCGGGCGCCCTCGGCCGCGCTTGGGCGGGGGAGAGGCAGGCTCAACCTGGTGAGCCTTCCCCTTCTCTGCGGCCGAGAACCTCCTCGACGGGGCCATGAAGAAGAAGGATAAGCAAGGGGGGATGAACTAGAAGGGCGCGCGCCGTTCCGTACTTATGGAAGGGTGCGCGCCGTTCTGTACTTATGGCAAGGTAATCGTGACCCGCTTTGCGTGCAATCCATGCAGTTGCCGGGGCGCCATGGGGAAGTGGAGACGCCCATGTCCAATCAACCGCCACGCAGCACCCAAGGCCGCAGGCTGTTAGGGCCCGCGGCGCTTCGCTCTTGCCCTTCCGCCTCCCTGCACGGCCAAGTCCGGGCGCGCCTTGGGCCTGGGGGCTACTGTCGGCGTTCTAGGAATGGGGCTCCCCAGACTTGCCTGCCTGCGGCCTGCGGCATGGTTCAAAGGGGGGCCCAGCACGGCCCATCTTCACCAACACAGACCCAAGACCCTCGCGAGGGGCCAAGCCTCGAGGGGCAGATGACGCGGAGCTTCCTCAGGCATGGCCTCATCAGGCTGGCTCGCGAGGAGGCGGAGAGATCAAGGCGGGGTACCTCACGAGGTGCCCATGACGCAAGCCGTGACGACCAAAGGCACGAGGCAGGTGCCAGCCGGCGCAGCGTCCTCCTTTCCTCCTTGGTGCAAAGGGAGCAAGCGCAGCCGCGGAGTACCGAGGCATCAGGCAAAGGTTGCCATTTCGGTGCAACAAGACCAATACCAGGAGGACTGCAAGACGGAGGTCATTGTGGAGCCCAAGACGGCGTCACCACCAGAGCTTTGTGCAGGCGAAGACTACTTTTGTCAGGATAGCTAGTACTAGCTGTCCCCCGTCAAATTAGCCCGCCATTGTTGGCTCCCTTCCCGCTCGATATTTGGGAAGAGGACCAGGGCCTCTATAAATAGGACCAGCCGCCCCCAGGGGAGAGGGGCATCAACAATCGGAGAGAGAGAGAGAGAAGGGTGACTGGACTGCTCCCAGCAGTTCATCGCCCCAGCCAAGAGCAGACCCTCGCGAGGCTGTTCTTCCTTGTATTGTTCATCATCATCAGCCCAAGAGGCAATCCACCACACCACACACTGGAGTAGGGTATTACACCACAACGGTGGCCCGAACCAGTATAAAAGCTATGTCATTCGTGTTGTTCTTTCCATAGCTTAGATCTTAGCGAGGCGGAGGGGTGCAAGTAGGTAGGAGGCGAAATCTCCGTGCGCACCCCAATGTTTAAACCTCAAGGGTCTGCCGGAACCCGAAATCCGACATCAATTAAGGATCCCAATGAGTGGTAGTAGTTCCTGAGGACGGTTTCAATGAGACAACCCACCATGTACTCCTACATGGCCTCTCACCACTACCTTTACCAAATCGTGTTCACACACTTAGCTCACATACAGTAGTACATGTTCGCACACCTCCGATTCATCCCCGATGAAATAGACCTGACACAACTCTATGCAATAGCAGGCATGACAAACAAGCATGAATGAGTAGGCACATCAGGGCTCAAACAACTCCTACTCATGCTAGTGGGTTTCATCTATTTACTGTGGCAATGACATGTCATGTAGAGGATAAGGGGTTCAACTACGACAACAAGTAACAGATGAATTGTTGTTGTCCTTATGCAGTAAAAGAGAGCATGAGCGAGAGAGTGGGATTGTATCGGAATGACCAAGGGGGTTTTGCTTGCCTAGCACTTCTGAAGATAGTATAGTTCTTCATCGGTGTCATTGACCACCTCGTCGGAACATCGTCTACTGAAGGGGGACGAACACCGGCAGTAGAGAAGAACACAATCAATGCATATGCGATAATATGATGCATGATCATGACATGGCAATATGATGTCATTTGAGCTAATGCATCTAGTTATGATTTAAATGAAGTTTGTTTGAATACATGATTCAAATTCCAACTCCATATATGATTATTTAAATGCCCTTTATTTGTTTTGTCCAAAACATAGGACAAACATTGTTCAAATATGCATGAAAATGGTACAAATGGATTCCTTGAATTTTTCTGATAATTTTTCATATATAAATCTTTTCATTCGGAGTTACGGTTGAATTTCTATGATTTTTAGAAGTTTGGGGGTACTTTCTGAAAATAATAAATCATTTAAGATTTATTTAAATTCCAGAAAGGAATAATTGCGTCAGCATGACCTTACAGTGATGTCAGCAGGTCAACGACTCGGTCCAGGTCAAACCTGACGTGTGGGGTCCACACGTGAGTGACACAGTTAACTAACAGGGTTAATTGAAATTACAGTAAACCTAATCTGGTTCAGTTAAGCCCTGGGCCCATATGTCAGTGACTCTAGGGGGTTAGTTAGGTGCTACTGACGGTGCCACATCACCAGCCACCGGAGTTGGACGCCGGCGACCAAACCTGACGGCGGAGGATCGCCGGAGTTTCCTGGGACGGCGCTACAGGGGTCGGCTCGACGCGCTGGAGGCACCAGACGGATGCCCATCCTCGCGCGCATCCAGGGGTTGCGGCGGCTGGAGCAGGGGTGGCCGGAGATTGCCGAAACAGAGATCGCGGCGGTGACCGGAGTTCGGGCGCCGATGGAAATGACGACATCATGCACGGAAGGGTCAACGGGTAGCACCTAAGGTATCTACGGGCTCTCACAAAGCTAACGGGCATAAGAACGGGACCGATTGGCCAACGAAGCCTCGTCGGCGATGAGCTTGTGCGGCGGAGTGCTTCGGTCATCAAGGGGGCAACGGCTACAGCGATCAAATGGAGCGGGGAAGAGGGGGAAACGGTGGCAGAGCTCACAGTGATCAGGAAGAGGGGCTCGGCTTGCTCGGGGACGGCTTGGCGACGACGAATCCGTCGATGGAGTCCGGCGGCCGTGCTCGGGGAAGACAACTCATGGCGGCGATGTGGGGCTCCCGTGGTGGCGTGGCTCGGGGTGGAAGAAAGAGGGGGTCGAGGCGGAGCCTCTTGGCGCGTCGGCAAGGCGAGGTATGGCCGGTGGGCGCGTTGGCGGTGACGGCGATGATGAGCACGCTCAGGTGCGTGGAAGGGAGAAAGCAGAGGAGGGGGAGGAGCACGAGGGGGAGGCCGAGAGGATTCCACGGGTTGCGTGGCGTGCGTAGGGCGTCAGGGAGCTAGCAGAGAGGCAGGAGGTGGCCGAGCGCGTGCTCGCGCGCTGCGGGCACACGCCTCTCGTCGTTCTGGCGAGAGGAGGGAGATGACTGGCAAGAGGGCCTGATGGGCTGGGCTGCTTCGGCTGGGCCAAGTGGCTACACAGGTATGGCCAGGTAATTCTCTCTCTCTCTTTTTCATCTGTTTTGCATTTTCTGTAATTTGTTTTGATTTAGTTTTAGACACTAAATCATTTTGTTGCTTCTGATAATTCTTGTAGGGACTAGTTGGATTATTCCAAAGCCCTTCACCAATGATCGGAATTATTTGACATATATTAATTAATTAATAAATATATATCCAATGCAAATAGTTATTGATTTAATTCAAAGGCCCAAAATATATATCTCTGAGATTCCAAAAATATTGTATTAAGTTTTACCTCTTGCCAATATTTTCATAGACTAAGAGGAACATTTTCTTGGACTTCTTTGAAAAGATTTTAATGTTGATTATTTTTGAAGTGATTTGTGAGGGTTTCAACTAACCTCAATTCAACTTTCAGAATTTAGACATGATGCATGATGCTCACTCAGGTAATTAGCTACGAGCAAATTCTAGGGATGTGACAACTCACCCCCACTAAACAAGAATCTCGTCCCGAGATTCAACACGTGAGGTAAGAAGACAGAGGGAACACCAATAAAGAATCTTCACGATCCGATTGCCCTTCTCGAAGATGTTGATTCATTGCATCATGTCGATCTTGACATCCTCGCTGTTGTGATCTTCATCCACGCGATGATGACAGAAATAAACTATACTAGGATTAATCTTCTCGAAGATTGAACTATACAAGATCCACTCGCGGAATGAGATGTTGAAACATCTTGAGTTGAGACACAAAACACATCGAGAGGGATGGAATAACAAACGATGGGGTTTGATTTGGTGGGCAACAATTCCACGCTTAGGAAGATGGTGGATGGTGTCAAGGTGGCGAGGATGTCCATAGATCATTGGAACTCGTTGCCATGATTCCGTAACGGGGCACCTTGGAAAAAGTGACTCGTTGAACTGTTCCCTTAAGTGGCAAAAAGAATTACTTTTGTCCATAGATCATTGGAACTCTTCATACCAACTTAAGGCAATTCGCAAACGATTGTCTGGAAGAGTTCGAAGAAGTGTCATACTTGGACTAGAATGGATGATGTGGACTACCTTGTTGAAGACAACGCAAAGGATGATTTGCTTATCATTGGAAATGGATGGGACCCATGGTAGGTCCACTTTGAAGATAATCCTGAGTAGTAATTACTGAGAGGCCAACCCATGGTAGGATTGGCACAATGGCGGTGCAAGCTGGGAACAAAATGCACCTGTTGGGAATGTTCCAACCATCATATCTGCCTGGGATTCAGATCTGGTTAGAAATAGGATACTTCAGACTCACATGTCTGAAAAGAAGATTTGCAACACAAATCGACGAGATAACGTCGTGAGACTCTTGGGAGATGAACTACGATAGCAAGCTCCAAAACATGAGCTGGTTCTCCTACACACCTGTGAACACAATGTGCTAGAAAAGCATGACCACACGGTAGTCTTATAAAAAAACACTACCGAGTTCCCATTAGGAACCATCATCGAGGATATTGTGGTCCTTGTATAAGGCATGCTCTTAAGAAGGAACTTCCTTTCCTTGAACCAATCAATCAGTGGCTTGGTGTGATAGGGGATACATATGGAATGAAGATGATCAGACTATCAGACCATAGAATACTTCGCACATGCATGACTGACTTGGGATGATTCCAGAGGAAGCAAAACAAACTTTCTCGGATTCACGGCGGCAGCTTACATCAAATGCACGTGAATCAAAGGATGTCACTTCTTTCATCCAAACATATACTTCATGAACGGGGCATGAAGAAAATGCTTACACAAGTTTCCAACACTAGCCAGATGCACAAAAATCATGGAGGAGACAAAATGCTGCTGATGGTCTCAACAGCGACTCATCGGAATTTCCATATCACTGGACTTCCACCATTATGTGAACACGGCGATAGCATTGGTCAGACCAAAAGATGTAATGGTGTATGCTCAAGGGATCAACCACGAGTAAGACAACATTACGAACATCATTGGTTCTGGCTTGATTTGACGATAGCCCATAATCAAGTCAAAGTTTTGACAAGGCAATAGATCCAACAACTGATCACGAGGACCGATCGATGGAGATATTATCTTTCTTCAACGCACGCACACAAAAAGATATCCCTTAGCATGGACTAAGTCAGACAAGCTTTTATCTTCCAACTCTCCAAGTTGTTGTCTAGCTCAACCAACTAGCTCAGGGATATCCAACACAGATTCTTGGAGAAGGAGTGATTTATTGGAAAACCAACTTGATCACGAACTCAACATAACAGTCAGGGGACAACCTGGTAATGCTTCCGAGAAGATATTCGAAAAATCACGAACCACCGATATGTTACTAAGCTCGAGAACAATCTTGCTTTTCAGAGCAAGACGATATGGACAAATAAGCAAGGGACTGAATAATCCTAACTCATTGATCGAAGAGTGCGCCGGAATAAGGACAAGGTAGCACGATCAATCCTAGAATAGTGTTTTGATAACCAACACGCTAAGAATGATATTACTGTCCATTAACTACCGAGCAACACGGTTGCTAGGAGTATTGATTTCACACATCATGGTTCACTTGCCGGCATTCCGGTTGTGACAACACGGGACCGAGGAATGAAAAATGATGGCAAGAAGTATCACTGCGTCAAGAAATCATGAGAGATGGTGCAATTCTCATGACAATCCTACCATAAAGGGGGTAATACTCCAGGGTAGAATAGAGCAAAAGCTGGATGGGCATTTGATCTGCAGAACACAACTACTTTGACCCAATCCTGGATATGGATGAGGTACTGGAGTTTGTTTCTCCTAGTTATTCTAAAATAGAATGGCTTAACGGACCACAAGAATAATAAGCATCGACAACATTTATGCACAATTACTCCTGACTATCAATTGATAGGCGATGGTCGGAATACAAATGAAAAGGGACAACTCAAGAGGACGTATATCTTTCTGAGTTGTGGATGCATAGATTAATATGTCGAACCAAGTTCAACAGGTTTCTTCCAGATAACCCATGCAGGAAGGTAGAACTGGCAGAATCACAATTATGAATGGAGAACTGCTCAAGAGTACTCTGATTGTGATATTTTGGTTCAAAGAACTTCTTCCTTAATGGTTCATGGTTTTTGGAAGAAAGAAATACCACGGACCTCGAGGACTGTCGCAAGGTTACTAATATCCTTAGGGAACGAGCAAACACTATCAACAGGAGGTAAGTAGGGTGAATCTCGGGTTCAAGAACCCAGGAATAGAATACCTACTACTAACTGGCATCACGGGATGCTTTCGAGAATGGTGGCCAGAATCATCACACCGGAACACAAAACATGGCTAGATTACTAGGTGACTCCCTAAAACACCTAGGGTCATAATAATAGCTCCAACATATATGTCGAGGCAACAAAGTACCTCAACTCACCGATTAGTGTGATTAATCTGGCCCAAATGGACATCAGGAACAGGAGGAAGGGGTTTGCAAATGCATTAGACTACGTAGAAACCTGGGATGACTCGGACAGCATAACGGCTGTAAATGCTCAAAAAGATTTTTGACATCCTGCAAAATGGTGGCATAACCACTCAACAACACAATATCAAGGTTCCGAGATCAACTGTCAACATACGGAAGTAGTAGGAACGGAACTGAGGCTTGAAACTAGCAATTCTATAAGTCTATGGATTAGTAACACGTCATCCTGATAGATAGATGAGAAGGCCTAATTCTTAATCCCCGTAGAAAAGAAGAGGTTGACTCAGATCAGAAGGGCATAGGGTAAAGGAGTAAAAAGAGCCTTACGTTCCCTTCCACAATCAATTCCCTTACATAACTTAAGCATTTCTAGACTCGACTTCGGCCAGTTTGGCTTGGTAATCCTACAGGTAGTCTGGCTCTGATACAAAGCTGTCAGGACCCCGATTCCAAGTCACATCGATCTAGCCGGTAACACCTCATATCACTTTGCGGCCTCACGCACGGTATTCCCACGGGTGTCGCCTTACCATGGCCCAGGACCGTTTGCACCTTTTGGCTCACGTATATGATAGTGTCACTAGCATCCATGTGACAGAGAACCCAGGACAACATGGCTAGTCGTGAAGCCAAAGCGGCACCAACCAATGGGGATAGGCATACATGAATCAAATCGAGCATGTCGGTCAGCAGCGTGTGAATCTGGGCTGTAGCATTGGGCTAACAGGACTCCGGTAACCCAGGCTGTAGCAGGCTAGGCAGGACTCCGGATGTCACCGCGTCACATTTCCCCGAAGGGACAGACACAGGAACGAAGTGAAACACATGCCGACCAGTCAGGTATCCTGAGAAGTAGTGCTGGGCTAGCAGGACTCCGGTGAACCGGGCTGTAGCGGACTACTATGGCTCATGGAAGCACAAGACTACATTTCCCCATAAGAGAGGCTACCAAGGATAAACAACTAGGTTGTCGGATCCCACACATACCAAGCATTTCAATCATACACACAATATGCTCGATATGTGTAAATACAACATGGCATCACAACATAACTCTACGACTCAAGTATTTATTCATTAGGGTCCGAGGAGTGAGATATACAAACATGGGTCTCATGACCCAACAGTCATAGCATACAAATCAAAGCACATGCGGAAGCTTAACATGTCTGAGTACAGACATCTACAAATGAAAGAGGCTATGAAGCCTGACTATCTACCAGATCCTGCCGAGGGCACGAGATCGTAGCTGAGGTATCAAGCTAAACGTCGAAGTCCACACGGAACTACTAGCGAGACTGAAGTCTCTCTACAAAAACATAAAATAGGCAAACGTGAGTACAAATGTACCCAGCAAGACTTACATCAGAACTAACTACATATGCATCGGTATCAACAAAGGGGTAGTGGAGTTTAACTGTAGCAAGCCAGCTTTGAGTCAGTGGCTAATCTAAACTACCTGCAAGCAACTCTTTGAGGTGGCGCACACGAGTCCACATATTCACCGTATCAATACACCACTATTGATCCGCTCCCGTCTCCCTACGAGAACGCCATCCATAGCACTCACGCTTATCTTGCGCATTTTAGAGTATCCACTTTCACTTGTCTATGAACTATGCAAGGGGTCCAAGTTTCCATATCCGAGGAATCCGGCTATTCAAATAGATAATGAAAACCCTGCAGGGGTGTACTTCTTCACACACGCTCCCACCACTTACCGTCGTTTACACGACATGTACTCGGCAACCTTCAAGCGGAAGCCCAACGAGGGTGTCGGCCACGTCCTACCTAAACACTCAAGTCTCCAGTCCAGGTTTATCGCCTATCCAGGTTCCATCCGCAGGTAGTCGGGCCGAGGTTTCCACATACAGCCCTGAACGATGTGAACAGGGTTCCCGAGACACCAAACGGGTGCCCGGTACACCGTGCCACGGTGTATCTACCGCATCATAGCCCACCCCTAGGGTCAGCGCTACGCACGGCCACCAACACATAACCTACAAACACCAGAAACTAGTTGCAACTCCTGGACAGAGTACTAGGGTGATTAAGAAGCCGAGAGGGTCAATTAAGGATCCCAATGAGTGGTAGTAGTTATTCATGGATCACAGACACAAAACTCAGTTCCTGAGGACGGTTTCAATGAGACAACCCACCATGTACTCCTACATGGCCTCTCACCGCTACCTTTACCAAATCGTGTTCACACACTTAGCTCACACACAGTAGGACATGTTCACACACCTCCAATTCATCCCCGATGAAACAGACCTGACAAAACTCTATGCAATAGCAGGCATGACAAATAAGCATGAATGAGTAGGCACATCAGGGCTCAAACAACTCCTACTCATGCTAGTGGGTTTCATCTATTTACTGTGGCAATGACATGTCATGCAGAGGATAAGGGGTTCAACTACCGCAACAAGTAACAGATGAATTGTTGTTGTCCTAATGCAATTAAAGAGAGCAGGAGTGAGAGAGTGGGATTGTATCAGAATGAACAAGGGGGTTTTGCTTGCCTGGCACTTCTGAAGATAGTATAGTTCTTCATTGGTGTCATCGACCACATCGTCGGAACATCGTCTACTGAAGGGGGACAAACACCGGCAATAGAGAAGAACACAATCAATGCATATGCGACAGTATGATGCATGATCATGACATGGCAATATGCTGTGATTTGAGCTAATGCATCTAGTTATGATTTGAATGAAGTTGGTTTGAATACATGATTCAAATTCCCACTCCACATATGATTATTTCAATGCCATTTATTTGTTTTGTCCAAAACAGAGGACAAACATGGTTCAAACATGCATGAAAATGGTACAGATAGATTCCTTGAATTTTTCTGATAATTTTCCATATATAAATCTTTTCATTTGGAGTTACGGTTGAATTTCTATGATTTTTAGAAGTTTGGGGCTAATTTCTAAAAATAATAAATCATTTAAGATTTATTTAAATTCCAGAAAGGAATAAATGCGTCCGCATGACCTCACAATGACGTCAGCAGGTGAACGGCTCGGTCCAGGTCAAACCTGACGTGTGGGGTCCAGATGTCAGTGACACAGTTAACTAACAGGGTTAACTAAAATTACACTAAACCTAATCTGGTTCAGTTAAGGCCTGGGCCCATATGTCATTGACTCTACGGGGTTAGTTAGGCACTAATGACGGTGCCACGTCACCAGCCACCAGAGTTGGACGCCAGCAACCAAACCCGACGGCGGAGGATCGCCGGAGTTGCCCGGGACGGCGCTACAGGGGTCGGCTCGACGCGCTGGAGGCACCAGAGGGATGCCCATCCTCGCGCGCATCCAGGTGTTGTGGTGGCTGGAGCAGGGGTGGCCGGAGATTGCCGAAACGGAGCTCACAGTGGTGGCCGGAGTGCGGGCGCCGATGAAAATGACGACATCGTGCACGGGGTGGTCAACGGGTAGCACCTAAGGTTTCTATAGGCTCTCACAAAGCTAACGGGCATAAGAACGGGACCGATTGGCCACCGAAGCCTCGTCAGTGACGAGCTCGTGCGGCGGCGTGCTTCGGTCATCAAGGGGGTGACGGCTACGGCGATCAAACGGAGCAGGGAAGAGGGGAAAACGGTGGCGGAGCTCACAGCGATCACGAAGAGGGGCTCGGCTTGCTCGAGGACGGCTTGGCGACGGCGAATCCGTCGATGGAGTCCGGCGGCCGTGCTCGAGGGAGACGACTCGTGGCGGCGATGTGGTGCTCCCGTGGTGGCATGGCTCGGGGTGAAAGAAAGAGGGGGTCGAGGCGGATCCTCTTGGCGCGTCGGCAAGGCGAGGTATGGCCGGTGGGTGCGTTGGCGGCGACGGCGACGATGAGCACGCTCGGGTGCGTGGAAGGGAGAGAGCAGAGGAGGGGGGAGGAGCACGAGGGGGAGGCCGAGAGGGTTCCACGGGTTGCGTGGCGTGCGTAGGGTGTCGGGGAGCTAGCAGAGAGGCAGGAGGTGGCCGAGCGCGTGCTCGCGCGCTACGGGCACACGCCTCTCGTCCTTGTGCCGAGAGGAGGGAGATGACTGGCAAGAGGGCCTGGTGGGCTGGGCTGCTTCGGCTGGGCCAAGTGGCTGCACAGGTATGGCCAGGTAATTCTCTCTCTCTCTTTTTCTTCTGTTTTGCATTTTCTGTAATTTGTTTTGATTTAGTTTTAGACACTAAATCATTTTTGTTGCTTCTGATAATTCTTGTACGGACTAGTTGGATTATTCCAAAGCCCTTCACCAAAGATTAGAATTATTGGACATATATTAATTAATTAATAAATATATATCCAATGCAAATAGTTATTGATTTAATTCAAAGGCCCAAAATAAATATCTCTGAGATTCCAAAAATATTGTTTTAAGTTTTACCTCTTGCCAATATTTTCAGAGACTAAGAGGAACATTTTCTTGGACTTCTTTGAAAAAATTTTAATGTTGATTATTTTTGAAGTGATTTATGAGGGTTTCAACAAACCTCAATTCAACTTTCAGAATTTAGACATGATGCATGATGCTCACTCAGGTAATTAGCTACAAGCAAATTCTAGGGTTGTGACATTTCGGGCCTTTAGAAGGCCGAATAAACCACTTGCCTTAATTGGGCTGGAAAATTATATAGGCTTTTAACAATTGAAAACTAGATTGATCCTTAATTGTGGCGAACAAATCACGGGCTGAGAGCATGCTGTAATATACATCGGCCCACTATTGGCCCATTCGTGTGACGGTCCATTAACAAGCAAAAAAAATTTGGGCCTTGGCTGACCCAATTACATGAAAGGCAGGAAGCAGGCCGGATGTATAACAGGCCAAAACTAGGCCCTACACTCTCAAGGGCCATTAACGGGCCAATAGGCAGTTTAGGCTAGAATGTATTCACGAATACTAAGGGTCGTGAAGAGGACGAAAGTAACTACGGACCAGAATTAGGCCCACGTGCAAGTCGGGCCTTTAAATGGCCAAAAGTGAAACTGGGTCGAAAGAGGCCCATATGTGGATACGGCCCCTGACAGGCCGAAACTAATATCAGGCTGAACTGTTAAACGGGCCATTAATAGGCCGAAGAGCAAATCGGGCCCCTAATGGACCCATTGGCACGCCAACTGTTAAAGGGCCATATCTGTTATGGGCCGTAATTTCGCCCAAGAAATGGAAGACAGTTAATGGGCCGGGTCGGGTATGGACCGTAACTTGGCCCAAACTATTGCACGCTGTTAATGGGCAGGATCTGATATGGGCCATAAACTGGCCCAGAGTATTGTAGTCAATTAATGACCCGTATCTAATGTAGGTCATTATTTGGTCCACAAAATGTTAGGTTGTTAACGGGATGGCCCATTAGATCTGAAAAAATCTTGTGGGCCTGTTCCTAGGCCGGCATTTAAACCTATATGGGCCTCTGTTGGGCCGTCCCACGTGTCAACGTTTCATTGATGATTCCTGTCCAATGGACGGTTGACATCTATCCCAATGCAGAGCCGACACGTGGATCGTCGTCGAATGAGAATTTTACACTTGGAAAATCGCCCTTAGTCCAGGCTGTTAATGGGTTATGGGATCCAAACCGAAACCCGATAGCTTAACAGCGACCCGTTACGGTGGATGCCACGTGTCGGTTACCCTTTACGAAAGCACTTCTATGATGATAATTTTGGTAATGTCTTGGAACACTTCTACGACAGCACATGTATGACTATCTTGATTTTGTCATAAAATCGTCATGGATGTACATGCATGATAGAAAACGTGACCTACTGTGACAAACATGTATCATCACAGAAGTGTATTTTTTTGTAGTGATTCCATCTCGATCTGGGCTAACCTGTGCAATGAGTTTGTTGTTGCCTTCTTGGGCGGCCCTCAAGAACCAGGGTGGCCCAATGATTTGCAGCTCCTTCCACAAAAGGAAGGGGAGAGTTTGCGGAAGTACATGCAGAGGTATTGCCGAGTGCACAGGAACATTCCAGATATCCACTCAGCAGTTGTGATTGTCGCGTTCCAGTCCAACATGCACAACTGCAGGATACGTTCCATGATGAAAGTCTGGTTGCCCAAGATTGTGAATGAGCTTTACACCTTGGCGGATAAGTGTGCATGTACAGAGGAGGAGAGGAGACTCCCTGGAGAAGAAGATGGCGTCAAAGTTGACTCAGAAGATGACAACGATGCTGTCAGCCAGAATAAAAACAACAAGAAATGCAACAAGAAGCACAAGGAGAAGGCAGTGCTGGCTGTTGAAGGTTCTGGCACACCTAGTAGCTGCAAGAAGGCCAAGACCGCAGCTTCCAGCAAGGAAGTTTTCGCATCAACGGATTGCCGGGAGGCTGCAGTGGCCGAGAAGGCTGACATGCCGTACAACAAGATCCACCGAACCAAGTGCCATGATCTCCAAGAGTGCCATCAATTTGATCAACTCTCCAAGAAGCAGAAAGTTGAGTACGAGAAGTGTGACAAGGAAAGAGACCAAGAAGGCACTAGCGGGAAAGGCCGGGGCCGTAGAGTACGCCATCACGACAAAGTCCCTCAACATGAAGCGAAACCTCCTAGAGGCCGTGAGTAGAAGGAAGGTGATGACGAGCGTGATGAAGGGGATGAAGAGGAAACAAGTGAACAAAGTTCCAGAGAGCCACTAAGGCCCTGTGCATTGACTTAGGTGCATCATTGCACTCCTCTCACTGCCAGCTTAAAACAGTGGGCATGTGAAGTTAACGCTATGGAACTAGCGGCAGATTCCTAGAAACCACTCAAGTGGTCCCGCACTGCGGTGAGGTGCTTGACGCTGTTGGTTTGTCCGACAATGTGCAACCTCAAAGTCACAAAGATGTTGGTTGAAGGTGGTGCAGGCTTGAATCTGATTTCCCCGAAGGTAATCAGTAAATTGCAAATATTAGATGAAGAGCTCAAGGTTACTGGCACGTTTCAAGGGATCAGCCCCAATAGGAGCCGTCCAAAGGGGAAGACAACATTGCTAGCGACATTTGGAGGAGATTTGAACTATCGGACCGAGAAGATTGTGTTCAACATGGTCGAGCTTCCCTTGCCGTTAAATGGGATCCTTGGCCGCCCGGCTCTGGCAAAATTCATGGTGGCATCTCATTATGCCTTTAATACACTAATGATGCCAGGGTCGATGGGCATCATCTCCATCTCGTTGGACAAGAAGGACACAATCATATGCATGGATAAGATGTACATGTGCACGGTCGCTGCCGGGGTCGCGGAAGCTGCCATTCTCGCCAAGAAAAATGAGAAAGGGAGAAAAGCTACCAGGGATACCAGCAAGGAATCCGGGAAGCGTGCCTCTCCGGAGGGTGCTGCACCTGTCTATGACTTGCCAGAGAGTTCCACTAGCAAGAGATACAAGGCTGCTGCACTTTAGTGAACATGGTCCCGGCAGGGCTGGTTGGAACTGATGGTATGTTCACTATCAGCTCCACCCTTGACGACAAATTGGAAAGCGTGCTCGTTGCCTTCCTGCGGGCGAATGTTGATGTGTTTGCTTGGAAACCATCCGACATCCCCGGTGTCCCTAGGGAGGTAATCGAGCACCACCTTGCTATCTGCCCTCATGCCTGGCCCGTCAAGAAGAAGGTTAGAAAGCCAGCTTTGGAGCGGCAGGAGTTCATTGTCGAGGAGATCAACAAGCTCAGAGCAGGGGTTTGGTCATAGGAGTGTTGCATCCAACATGGTTGGCAAACCCGGTGGTGGTGCGCAACGAAAATGGAAAATGGAGGCTATGCATAGACTTCACAGATCTAAACAAAGCATGCCCAAAGGACCCATTCCCCTTGCCGCTTATCGATCAGATCATGGATTCCACTTCTGGATATGATCTGCTTTCCTTCCTAGATGCCTACTCCGGATACCACTAGATATTCATGTCCAAAGAAGACAAGGAGAAGACCGCAGTCATAACCCCATGTGGCATGTACTTATTATTATGAATGCCCTTGGGGTTGAAGAGTGATGGGTCCACCTTTTCGAGAGCAGTACAAATTGGGTTTGAGTCTCAACTGCACAGGAATATTGAAGCTTATATGGATGACATAGTAATCAAGACCAATGACAGATAAACACTTGTTTAGGACTTGGAAGAAACCTTTGCAAACCTGTGCAAGATCAACTTGAAGTTCAACCTAGAGAAGTGTGTTTTTGGCGTTCCCTTTGGTAAGCTACTTGGCTTCTTTGTGTCTCACTAGGGGATAGAGTCCAACCCTGACAAGATTAGAGCACTCGAACATATTTGAGCACCCAAGGCAGTACAGGACGTGAGGCGTTTAACTGGATGTGTTGCCGCGATGAGTAGGTTCATTTCCATGTCTGTCAAGCGCGCTCTGCCGTTCTTCAAAATTTTGAAGAAGGCGAGGCCCATGAAGTGGCTCCGGAGGCGGAAGCAGTGCTGCAGGAATTGAAAACTTATCTTTCCACTGTTCCCACCTTGATCACTCCTAAACCGCAAGAGTCATTGTTGTTTTATTTCGCAGCAACCAATCAAGTGGTTAGTGTGGCACTGGTGGCGCAGCGGGAAGTGGAAGAAGGAGCAGCCACAACTATTGTTCTCCTAGGAAAAGGAAGTGAACCAATCATGGTAGGGATGAGTGTAGATCATGAGAAGGAAGAGTGTGGTAGTAAAGGCAATCCCAGGGCCATGGCGCAGAAGAAGGTGGTGCAGCGACCAGATTACTTTGCAAGCTCCCTATTGCAGGGGGCTATATCAAGGTATTCTAGGGTACATAAATTGATCTTCAGCCTCGTCATGGCCTCGAGGAAGCTGCGCCACTACTTCCAAGACCACGAGATCACAGTTTGTCACCTTTTTCCGTTTAAAACGCATACTGAGGAACCCTGAGGCCACCAGCAGAATATTTGAATGGGCACTAGAGTTATGAAGCTTTGGGTTGAAGTACAAAAGCACCTCGACCATTCAGAGCAGAGCACTGGCGAAGCTCATTGCATAGTGGACACCTAGTCCAGATGAAGAGACGTCGAAAACAGTTATCCCCGGCAAGGAAGCGCCCATATTAGATCATGTACATTGATGGTGCTTCCTCGCTGCAGGGTGTGTGGGCTGGCATGCTCTTCATCGCACCCACCGGAGAGCACCTGAAGTATGTGGTACAAATGCGCTTTCCGTTGGAGAAGGCTACCAACAACACTCGAAAATATGAAAGACTCCTTACCGGGCTAAGGATTGCAATAGAATTCAGGATTAAGAAGTTGATCATCCATGGAGATTCACAACTTGTGGTGCGACAAGTCAACATGGATTACCAAAGCCCTTTGGTTGAGGCGTACTTTTAAGAAGCGAGGAACTTGGAGGAACACTTTGATGGATGGCAAACAAAGCACGTTCCATGTGCGGAAAACAGCACCGCTGATTATTTGTCAAAGTGTGCCGCACAAAAGCTCCCTGTGGAACTAGGACCTTTGTCCACCATCTGACTCAACCCTCAGTGTCTCCATTGACGATAGATTGAAAAAGGAGGAAGCTAGACTTCGGAGGGCCTTCATCGGCAGGACCTCCAGAGGTCCCCAGTAAGGAAACTGACGGGAACAACTCCACCTCGCTTGGTGAGCTGCACTCTTCAGCAAGACCACATTTCTTCGCAGTCGAGGTAGGCGCTCCCACGAGTGAGGAGGTGCCGTTGGTCATAGTTGTTGAGCCACGAGCTCCAACTTGGGCGCAGCACATCATCCACTACCTCCAAACTGGAGGACTTCCAAAAGAACAAGAAGAAGTTGAAAGAGTAGCCCGGAGGGCCACTATGTATCAGTTTCTCGATGACACAATATATAGAAGGAGGCCCAACACTGTGAAATTGAAGTGCATTTGCCAGGAAGAGGAGAGGGGAATATGGGCAGAGATACACAAAAGCATGTGCGGCTCCCATATTGGATCGAGAGCCTTGGTTGGAAAAGCTTTCCGGCAAGGTTTCCACTGGCCCACAACCCTCCAAGATATAGTCGAGCTAGTCACCAGATGTGAAGCCAGTCAGTACCAATCCAAGAATTTCCATCAACCTGCTCAAGCTCTCCGTGCGATTTCTTTATCATGGCCTTCGGTCTGGGGGATCGACATCCTGGGACCCTTCCCTTGTGCTACCGGAAGTGGAGCCCATGAGGAAGGTGACCGCACAATCATCTATCAAGTTCTTGAAGGGATTGGTGTGCCATTTCGGAGTACTCGCAGAGTCATCACTGACAATGGCACCCCAATTCACAAGCCGCACCTTCATCCGATACGTTCAAACCCTCACAAGCTAGATTTAATTAGCCATTGTTGCCTAACCCAGAAGCAATGTACCAGCTGAGAAGGTGAATGCGAAAGTGCTGTGAGGACTCAAGACAAGAACATTGGATAAGCTACAAAAGTGTGGCAGAGGCGGGATCGACAAGCTGCAGGTGGTTCTTTTGTCCCTCTGTACGACACCAAATCGAGCTACCGGCCAGACTTCCTTCTCCCTAGTCTATGGGGCAGAAGTACTACTCCCCACGAAACTCATATACGGGTCACCTCGGTTATTTGCCTATGATGAAGTAGAGCAAGAGCAGCATCGGCGTGATGACACCATGCTCATTGGAGGACCGTCTCCAGGCTGCTGTGCGTGATGTACCCTACCAGCAAGCCCTGCGTCGCTATCACAGCCACAGGGTCCAAGTCTGGAGGCTTGAGGAAGGCAACCTTGTCCTTAGGCATGTTTAGTCCGCCAAGGGTACCAACAAGTTGATGACCAAGTGGGAAGACCCTTACTGGGTAGTACGAGTCGCAAGACCTGGCGCAGTCCGTCTAGAGACCGAGGATGGCATTCAACTGCGAAACTCATGGAATATTGAGCATCTTTGCAATTTATACCCATAAGGCGTGGCTGTCGGCCCGACTGCCACCCTTTTATACAAGCCTTGCCGATGTTGCATGTAACCCATTGTACAAAGCCAGGCGCATACCCTGAGCAACATATCAAGAAACGAAGCGTTGGCGCCCTAAAAAAACAACATGCATGCATGATTAGCTTAGCATAAGCATGATATGATCATATAGATGAGGCCATATGCTACTACATTTCCATCCACACTAACTACAGGTTTCTTGTTGCAGACCAGATCCTAGGAAGAAGAAACAGAAAACAAGCTCGCATATCGACCTTCGACAAGCCAAACAGATAAGTCTTCTTTTTATCCATACATGTCATTGTAAGAATAAAACTTGTGTAGAGAGAAAATTTTGTCGCCTTCGAAACATTTGTGCTCCCATCCTTTGATCTAAATATTGCTTCGGTTAGAAAGGTTGTAGTGGAATTTGATAGAGGAGGGTTGACAAGGGGCCGATTTCCTTCCATAATTTTACGCCCGGCAGGCCATGCCAGATTGAAACGATGGAATGCACCTGCAAGATAGCTTGCCGAGGAAACTTGTTTACTTAAATGTATAGTGACGATCCTCCTATGCATGGATATAATACATGCACATGTACCCAACAAGGCTTCTCTTTTTCATTAATATGCGGATAAAACTGTACAAATCTTACAAAGTACAACATCGGTGAAATAGGTTACATATTTAAGACTAAAATTTGGCAAATGCCTACATATTTTAGACTGGAAAAAGATAAGTGCCCTGTAATCCCTTTCTTCTCCCGCTTCTACTAGGAACTATGGTGGGAGGTGAAGAGGGCAAAAGGAGTGCCCAGGTAGAAGCCCAGCCTGACCCCGTCAGGTCCCGTGGGACTGGGCCTGACAAGATCGGGAGGGCGCGGATGAAGGTGATGGATGGGGAGAGCGGCTAGGTGATTCCCTAGTCACCGCCACCAGGGCCAGCAGGAAACGGGCGAATTGACACCGGCAGCAAGGATGAAGCCGGAGTCCACGAGAGCTGGAAGCCTGCTGGAGGAGGTGAAGGAACGACACAAACCAAACACCCCAGCAAATCGCCTTGACAGGGAGGGGATGTAGGCGCAGATGGTACTACCGCCGACTGATTGTGACGGTGCGGCTGGTATTCAGCCAGAGATGGAGCCGTCGTTCTCCCCATCGACTTAGCCGTCACTGTAATCCTCATTGCTATTGCTCGAGGAGGAGCTTTCGTCGTCGGTCGAACTCTCTGTGCAGCACCCTAAGCTAGCACCCAAATGCCCGAAGATCTTGATGGAGATCAAGGTGGAATCCATTAACTTGAAGTGAAGAACGTGCGCCGCCGCCAAGCTATGGCGATGAGCGAAGGTCTTCCAGCCACGCCGAAGAGGCTTGACAGGAGGTACCAGGAACTGTATGTCTGCCCGCATGCTGCCATTACAGCAGCCCCTCATGTGCAGCCTCAGACCCAGTGGTTGTTCGACCTCCATCACCCTTGCGAATGGAGATGGAAGCCGAAGGCGACTACACGGGGGCCCGTTCAGCTTGATAATGAACTCTAGTGATTGGTCCCCAATGTGGCCTTCATTTGGACCCAGGACAACAAGAGGGGGAGCCATCAACACACCGCCTCTCCCTCCTTGTCCCTGATCCTCATGGCGGCCGCGTCCTTGTCCCCTACTGCCTGCTCTCATGCCGGGCTCCAACCCCGCATGCTCAGCAGGAGGAGGGAGGCGTTGTCATGTGGAAACCCTCATCACACTACTGGGGCACCACCTCGACCTCTCCCACTTGCCATGGCGGAGAGAAGATATCAAAAGGAAGAACAAGAAGGTGGGTGTGAGCATGCATCTCACCGACGTCCCCCTTTAGAGGCGAATGGGGTCAGGGGCTCACCCCTCACCAAGGGGACAACCACCCTGCTCCACCAATCTTACTCCCCTATGCCACCAGTGGCGCACAGAAACAAGACCGACCTCCTACGCCAATCCGTGGCGCTTGGTTTTCTACCATGGCACTCATTCTCGTGCCCTCCGCGTCCGCCATCAACCCTGCGCAAGGCATGCAGCATATGTGGCAGAAACGCCAGGAGCGTGGAAACAAGTGGAATGGCAGTTATTGCCCCATGAACATGGGACATGGGTAGCCCACAGATCGTGGCCCAAATCTTCCCCACTATGTCTCACACGATGTGCGGGAAAACTGGAAACTAACTCAAGCATAGGATAATGAAGAGGTAGGAAAAAAATCAAGAAGAGAGATATTGCAGGACCTCTGCTTGTGTACCCGACATGGCCTACACCAACGGTGCTCGGCAGCACGTTCGGGCCAGGCCCGGGTGTAGCGCCCAAGATGCGATTCTATCCCAATCACATGATGGACTCATGATTAGAGCACAACCGCATTCCGAGTGCATAGCAAGGTTGATATCATTAAAACATACCATGTGTTGAATAGATGAGAATACGAGATAAAGGCTTACACTCGCCACAAGCTACATCATGAGTACAACAATTCATCAATACATAGCAATCATCATACAGAAGTGCGGGATCTAACTACGGATGAAATCAAATGAAAAAGAAGAACGACATCCACCCTGCTAGCCCAGGTTCCCCGACTCGGAACCTATCCCTTGAACGAAGAAGAAGAACTCGAAAATCAAGCATCACGCTCACGTCTAATCATCGCATTACCTATACCTGCAACTGTTGTTGTAGTAACCTGTGAGCCACGAGGACTCAGCAATCCCATTACCATGTGTAGCAAGACTAGCAAAGCTTAATGGGTATGGAAAGGATAAGTGGTAAGGTTGCAGCAAGCGACTAAGCATTGTATGGTGGCTAACTTATGGGTACAAGAGTAAGATGAGAAACTACGTAAACGGTCGCAAACTAGTAATGATCAAGAAGTAATCCTGAACTACTTACGTTCAAACATAACCAGACCGTGTTCCCCTCTCGAAGTTCCCTGAAAAGAGACAATCACGGTTACGCATGTGGTTGGTGTATTTTAATTGGGTTTACTTCAAGTCCTCTACAACTGGATATTAACAAATTCCCATCTGCCACATAACCGCAGTCACGGCTCTTGAAAGTTTAAACCCTGCAGGGGTGTCCCAACTTAGCCCATGACAAGCTCACGATCTGCGGAGACAATCCTCCATCGCGGGACCCTCCGATCAGACTCAGAATCCTGGTGCACAAGACATTTCGACACTGGTAAAACTAATCCAGCTAGACCTCCCGACGTGCCGACACCCTGATAGTAGCCGCGCGTATCTCGTCTCAGGCCACGATGGCTGAGCTCAGCGTACAGGTACCAAAATACCCCAAGTTGCCAAGGGGCGGTCCTGCAGGGTGCTCTAGTTTGGGATCGACACCATCAACACTGCCCCCCTGTATTATGTTGAATAACGAACCTCGGGTAGAGCTAACTCCCTATGCGTCAAATTTATTATCATGTTTAGTTATTAGGTTGGGCAAATGTTAAAACCAATGTTGGGCCTTGCTGGAAGAGTTTTATTCAAAGCGAACTGTCAAGAGGGGCCCATAAACCCTCACCGTTTTAGGGACACAAAATCAAGGATCATAACACCAGTATGACGGAAACTAAGGCGGCAAGAGTGGAACAAAACACCAACCAAAAGGCTAAGCCTTCCACCCTTCACCAAGTATATAGATGCATTAATTAAATAGGAGATATTGTGATATCCCATGATATCCATATCCCAACATGGAACAACTGCAACATCTATAAGAGGGGCTGAGCAAAGTGGTAACATAGCCAAACAACGGTTTGCTAGGGTGGTGGAAAAGGTTAGAGGTTGTTTCATGGCATATTGCCAGTATTGATAAACAAATGGTAGGTAGCGCGACATAGCGATAGCATTAAGACAACTAGCAAAGCAAAGAAAGTAGTGATATCCAAGGTCACGGTCATCTTGCCTGAAATCCCGCTAGGAAGAAGAACGAGTCCATGAAGAAGGAGATCCCACGTACACTACTAGGAAAAGGGCTACTAATGGCGCACCAGTTTTGCCTACTAATGGCGCACTACTGGTGCGCCATTAGTATCACGCCACTAGTATTTCTTACTAATGGCGCACCGCCGATGCTCCATTAGTATCTGGTATACTAATGGCGCACCGCGCAGCGCGCCATTAGTATAGAACACCATGCGCCATTAGTATCTGGCATACTAATGGCGCACTGTTGGGTGATGCGCCATTAGTATGAATATTAGGTTTTTTTACTTTTTAGAATTTTGCACAGGTTACAAAATATATTATTGGACAGAATATAGATAGCACCCCACAGCAAGAGCAGATTCGTCGAATACAATAGAAGATTAGTCTCCGAATACAATTGATCATATTAGTCTCCGAATTCAAAAGACCAAACAGAGATAGAACATTACAAGTCTCGAGACCGCGAGTAGCGAGTTTGTCGGAAGTAATACTAATCATAACAAGTACTACTAATCATCATCATACAACTTCTACTCTTTATTAATAACAAGTGATACGATCGTCATCTTGATAGTCATCGAACCAACCCTACTTAATTGTTTTTAGCACATGATCATCAGTATTAGCCAGGACCTAAATACCCTATTTAAGGTAAAATAGCATAAAACAATATAGACCCTGACTCTCCATTATGGAGAATGGAGAACATCCTGTCTCCAATTCTTGCGCTTCGCTTCCTTTTGCTTCCAATAACCTCCTTACGACTGTCCATACATTTTTTCCATCCTTTGATTTTCATGTCTCCACTTCTTTTAGAAATCTCGTATGGACAGTTGAGATTCGTAGGATGACCTGGCTGTATGTTCAAAACATTAAGACTACCTTTCTTATACATCAAATGAGGCATACAATTCTCTAGGATTATCTGTTGAAAAACATAGTAATAGCTTCATAGTTAGCAATGATGTACTAGTTTTAGAAGTATGCAAAAGATGCACGGATGTCGTAATAGTAAAAATCTTACCAGGGTATCTCCATGGTAGTTACTATAGTTGAACACATGCACTAGTGGCACATATTTACCATAATGTTGAGGAGTTTGATTGTGGATATTGTAATTCTCAATGTCAGTACAAAATCCGACCAGATGTTTTTTCTCCTTGTAAGTTGTTAATTCGGAGCCATCGGTGTAGTGGGTTTTGTCTACCATCTCCCACACATTCTTTGAACAATAAAAATAAGCTGTCAATGGAAATAAGCTATCAACTATTTTTAAATAAAGAATATAAATTAGCTAATAACTATGTTTGAGAAACTCACATAGAGGTAGAACTGGAGGCGTATCAACAAGGACCCAAATGTCCATATTGTCTTGGTCGATGTCAGGATTACCAAGATCCATGGTGATAAGCATACCCTCATCAATACCATACATCTTGCAAAATGCTTCCCAATTTTTGCAACCAAAATGGGTTACGCTCTCAGAATTATATAGATTTACTTCAAAGTTCACATCGTGATGAGTCCTTAGGTGAATTTTCTTTGTTTCATAAATTTCATGGTCTTCAAAATCCATCCTCTCCAAGACATAGCATCTTGCATGGCATGGGATAAGCTATACTCGAATTGTAAAAGATGAAAATTACACGTTGAAATAGTTGAAGTCATGCTTAATTATGAAAATAACACTTGTCGTCATTGTGTACTATTTCAACTTCGAAGGTCTCCTTGAGCTTAATGCTGAAGCGCCAATCATCGTCCAGGTGAGGCATGTCGCACAGACCTCGATCGTCGTGGCACCAGTAGCATTCCCCCAGGAGACTTTCGTTGTCCGATGATGATGACGACATATCCTACGTTCATAATTCTAAACTACATCATTTAGGGTTTTGTCAACACTGAGGCACCCTAAAAGCCTAAGCTTTCATCATTTAGGTTCTTATCGACACCGAGGCACCCTAAAAGCCAAGGTTTTATCATTTAGGGTTTGTCGACGTCGAGGCACCCGAAAAGCCTAAGCTTTCACCATTTAGGTTTTGTCGATGCCGAGGCACCATAAAAGCCTAAGCGTACATCATTTAGGTTCTCATCGACACCGAGGCACCCTATAGAAGCCAAGTTAAGCTTTCCTCAATTAGGGTTTATCGATGCCGAGGCACCCTAGGTTGGGCCTAATCACTTGGCACTAATCACTTGGCTCTATTGCCACCTATGTTGGGTTTATCATCTAGGGTTTATCGATGCTAAGGAGAATTCTAAGTTGGGCCTAATCACTTGGCTCTATTGCCAGCTATGGTTTAATGCAGCAAGAATGGCGGGGCAGTTGATCCTACTTAACTAAGTACTAAGATACCCCGGCCCATGCATTAGCCGCAAGTACCCCATATGTCCTATTTTTAGCAAAGTCAGGCTAAAATTCACGGAAAATTTCGGCACGACCTTTGCTGAAAATAGGACATATGGAGTACCCGAATTTGCCGGAACGGAAGTTAATCGACATTCCGGCAAACTCAAGGGCCTCTTGGGGTACCTGCAAATTCATCACGACACAATGGTCAGAGACAAAACCCAGCAAACTAGCAAGATGATCATCATTTTTGCAAGTCATTACTTGTCAAATACAGAAGATTGAACAATTTATTTGTGACATAGTTGGCCCATACATAAGAAGCAACACTCTGCACTAGCCTAAAAACAAGTGAAGTTTCACCCATATAAGAACAACTTTATAAAATCAGAGAAGTTGCTATGTTTTTTCTACTGCTAGGAAAAACATCACTCATTGGAAATGAAAATCTCAGTACCAGCATTTTGAACTTTGAAATGAAATACAGTAGTAGTATTAGTAGTATATGGAGTAGTATCTTGTCTAGTAGTAGTATTAGTTGTATATGGAGTAGCAAGTTTTGCCTCAGAGACCGCAAAAGCTATGTTTTTTCTCAATTCAGATAGCTAAGTGGAAAACCACGTCAAGTTCTGTTTTAATACTCCATTTCTCAATGCATGCAATTGGTTTCACAGCTTTGTGTTACTGTACATACCTATTTAACCCTAGGCACTTTGCATATACAAGCTATATAGTCTGAAATCAAATGCATACAGCTGAGACAAGCATCGACCATAGCACTCCACAGCCATGAACTTGTATAGAGGGGGAGAGAGGCGAGACAAGTGGTCACCTTGGTGACAGGGGAACCAAATCCAAACAAGTCGAACCCACAGCAGCAGCTTCTCTGTATCCAAGTTGAACCAAGTCCTTCCTTCACACAACAGAACAGCACAACACAGCTATAGATGAGAACGCGTTAGAGATTGGAGGAGATGAAGAAGAAAATCAGCAAGAGACAACCGGAAAAGGGATCCTACCCTGTTCTCCTGCTGGACGGCGGGGAGGTCGCGGGCCTCCTCTCCTGGTGGACGTGGGGCGGCTCCGAGGTTTCTAGGGTTTCTAGGGGGGAGGCGGGGCTCGGGTGGGAGGCGGGGCTCGGTGGGGGGGGAGGTGGCGCTCGAGGGGGAGGAAGGGGAGAGGGAGGCGGCGGGGGCGCGTGGGCGGCTACGGCGCAGTAGGTCGGGGTAGCAGCGGCGGCGCGGTGGAGGGAGGGACGAGGGAGGGAGCGGCGTGGTGGAGGGAGAGGGACAAATCGAAGTAGTCTGGCGAGAGGGAGGGGGGAAGGAGCGACGCGGTGGTGTATGGATGGGGGAAGATTACTAATGGCGCACCCCCAGGCGGTGCGCCATTAGAATGTTTTTTTCATAGCAATGGCGCACCAGCGCGATAGTGTGCCATAAGTATTCTTTTTTTAGATAGCAATGGCGCACCAGCCACCCGTGCGCCATAAGTAAGATTTTTTTTTAAAAATGAATATGAATATGAATATGAAACAGTAATATTTTATTATAAAAATAGTAATAATTGTTGTTTAACAATAGTTGTAGTCTACACTTTTTTATTATTATTTTTTTAAAGATGAATATGAATATGAGATAGTAATATTTTTTATAAAAACAGTAATAATTTTTTTAAAAATATCATCAAATTTGTTATTTTAAAATATCATCGGCGGCGGCGGTGGAGCGGGGGAGGGTGCGGTGAGTGCTCGTCGGTGGCGGTGGAGCGGGGGAGGGTGTGGGGGTGCTCGTGGCGGCGGTGGAGCGGGGGGAGGGTGCGTGGGGTGCTCGTCGGCGGCGGTGGAGCAGGGGGAGGGTGCGGGGGGTGCTCGTCAGCGGCGGTGGAGCGGGGGGAGGGTGCGGGGGGTGCTCGTCGGCGGCGGTGGAGCGGGGGAGGGTGCGGGGGGTGCTCGTCGGCGGCGGTGAAAGTGAGTGTGTAGGTGTGGCTCTCCAAAATATCTAGCCGGTCCCAGGTTACTAATGGCGCACCATACGTCCATGCGCCATTAGTAGCCCAACATACTAATGGTGCACCTGCTGGCCGTGCGCCATTAGCAGTTTTGCAAAAAAGTAAATATATATAAATATAAATATAAATATATATATATATATATATATATATACTAATGGCGCACTGTGGCAGAGTGCGCCATTACTAGTTTAAACTAGTAATGGCGCACTTTGCAACGGCGCGCCATTAGTATTTTTGCAAAAAACAGAATAAAAAAATACAGTCGTGGCGCACTCCATGGCTGGTGCGCCATTACTAGTTAGAACTACTAATGGCGCACTTTGCCCGGATGCGCCATTAGTATGTTTGTAAAAATGAAAAAAAAATTGTTACTTGTGGCGCACCTTGTGCCCAGTGCGCCATTAGTGTCTTTCACACTAATGGCGCATCGCCACATGGTGCGCCATTAGTATATAGTAGTTGCGCACCACTTCTCTAGTGCGCCATTAGTGTCAATATCATCTATAGCCCTTTTCCTAGTAGTGGTAGTTGAACGAATCCTCACAATCGCAATGTAACAGGAACTATCGAGAAGGAGAACAACCGGAAAGACACAAACAACATGGTAAACACACCATCACATAAGCATGGCATGATGCACAACCAAGTATGATGCATGTACGGTTTAATGAGGCATGACATGGCAAAGCGCAACAAACAATACTACAAGTTAAGTGGAGCTCAATACGCAACGAGTTGCATATTGACGAAACACCACATTCAATCATTTAGCTCACTCTCGTTTATGTACCCAACAATATTAAATGTTATTAAACATGGCAAGGGGTGAAGCATAGTAAAACTACCTATCTAGGCAAGTTTAAATGAGGCCGGAATGACAAACAACAATTCCGAAAAATCCCCATGTGCATAATTTGGATTTGGAACTGTTATGCCCTATAAACAATTTTAGAATTATTAAACATGCAAAGTAAGTGCACCATGGTGATCTATGCATTTTTCTAGCCCATTTACATATAAAGTTTATTTAAAACAGAACTACTGTTATTTAGTTACGAATTAAACAATTTTAACATGTCATTATGCAAACTAAAGCAAACAACAATTTAAGCATTTCAAACATGGATGAAAGTGGCATATTATGAAACTAGACAAAATTCTAAGCATTTTTCATATATAGTTTGTTTAATTCTGATGCATGTGTGAGAAGTTATTAGATGCATGATTCTTGGGACCAATCTGCAAAACTGGTTTTCCCTGGATAAATGCTAAAAACGCAGAACAGAAAAAACCCTATGCGGCCGAATCTGGTAGGCTGGCCCAATAGTAAGGGATAAAAGGAGGGGCGCTGGGGTGGCCTCACCGTGGGCCTCGGCCCGGTCGGTGTAGAGACTGGTGCGGTAGGCCTTACTGCGGGATGCGGCCCACGCGGGCACGAGGAGGCCGTCTCAGTCTCGCTGAATCGAGACGAGCAGGGGTAGTGGTCAACGGGTGAACGGGTTGTGGCCCAGCCGCGTGGAGCCGTCGCAGTCAGCGGGGTTGGGTCGTGGCTCGATGCGGCTCGATGCTGCTGGTTGTCTCCTCCACCAGGAGACAGAACAAATGTGCGGCAGCAGGGCAAAGCAGAGGGCATGCAGGGGGTTGGCACTGGTCATCGTCGTTCCAGCATGCAGAAGCAGGGGATGCCAACGAGGAACTTGGCGCGGGGTCATGGGGCTCTGGCAGCAGGGAGGCGCGTCCATGCCAAGGCAGGGGCGCGGACGACGCGGAGACGGCCGGATCCGGGCGGCGATGAACGCCCATGCTGCGACTATATCTCCCATGTGTCGAGGCACGACTTAGAGGCATAAACGCATAGTGGTTTTGTCGCAAGAAGGGTCGTCTTCACGACATCCCATGTAATGAACAAGAAAGGGATAAATAGAGTTAGCTTACACTCGCCACGTCACACAATATTCAAATAAGTCATACATCATCCAAAACACACACATAGACCGACTAAGGTCAAATCCAAAAGAACAGAAGGTAACCCCAAATGCTAGATCCCCTATCGTCCCAACTAGACTCCACTACTGATCATCAGGAAAAGATATGTAGTAATGACCAAGGTCCTCGTCGAACTCCCACTTGAGTTCGGTAGCATCACCTGCACTATTATCATCGGCACCTACAACTATTTTGGTAGTATCTGTGAGTCACGAGGACTCAGCAGTCTCAAAACCCGTGAGAAAAAGACTATTGAAGCTTATGGGTAGGATGAGGTAATGAGGTGGAGCTGCAGCAAGCACTAAGGAAATATAGTGTCTAACATACGCAAATAAGAGTAACATGAGAAGCTACGCAATGGTCGTTAAGCTAGAAGTGAACAAGAAGTGATCCTGAAGCTACTTATGTTCAAATATAAACCAAACCGTGTTCAATTCCCGGACTCTGCCGAAAAGAGACCATCACGGATGCACACGTGGTTGGTTCATTTTAATTAAGTCAAGCGTCAAGTTCCCTACAACTGGGTATTAACAAATTCCCATCTGCCACATAACCGCGGGCACGGCTCTCGAAAGTTTATACCCTGCAGGATTGTCCCAACTTATCCCATCACAGGCTCTCACAGTCAACGAAGGATATTCCTTTTCCTGGAAAGACTCGACCAGTCTCGGAATCCCGGTTACAAGACATTTCGGCAATGATAAAACAAGACCAGAATGACCGCCTGATGTGCCGACAAATCCCGATAGGAGTCTCACGTATCTCGTTCTCAGGGCACACCAGATGAGACATCCTAGGAGTAAAACCAACACTCAATTTTCCCCAAGGTGGCCCCGCAGTCTACTTGGTTCGGACCAACACTCAGAGGACCACTCGCCCGGGGGGTTAAATAAAGATGACCCTCGGTTTTGCAACCCCTAGGGAAAGTTATAGGGGTTAGGAAAATGTAAAACCAAGGTTGGGCCTTGCTGGAGGAGTTTTATTCAAAGCGAACTGTCAAGGGGGTCCCATAACCCCAAGCGCGTAAGGAATGCAAAATCAAGGAACATAACACCGGTATTAAGGAAACTAAGGCGGCAAGAGTGGAAAAAAACAACAAGCAAAAGGCCAAGCCTTCCACCCTTTGCCAAGTATATAGATGCATTAATTAAATAAGAGATAATGTGATATCCCAACATATCCATGTTCCAACACTGAACAACCTGCAAGGCACCTGCAACTATCAACGCTATAAGAGGGGCTGAGCAAAAGCGGTAACTTACCCAAACAACAATTTGCTAGGAAGGTGGGTTAGAGGCTTGACATGGCAATATGGGAGGCATGATAAACAAGTGGTAGGTAGCGCGACATAGCGATACAACGAACAACTAGCAAGCAAAGATAGAAGTGATATCGAGGGTAATGGTCATCTTGCCTGCAAAGTTCTCAGAGTTGTCGAAAGCTTGCTCCTCATTAGCATAGTCAACAGGTTCCTCGTTCAAGAAGTCGTCTCCCATCTCTAACCAAAGAAAGAACACAAGCAACGGAACAACAGTCAATGACGGTGCAATGCACAAGCAACATGATGCAAGACATGGCATGGAATGCAAGGTATGATGTGCAATGCATATGGGTACTCCGGAAGCAAACGGATGATCAAGGTATCAACTTGGCAAACCAAGCATTCTGCTAGAAAGATGGGGTGATTTCGGTCGAAATCGATATAAGGATCACCGGAAACGGATGCACGGTTTGGAAATGACAAGAAAAACAAGAATGATGCAAATATGTGATTAACAGCATAATTGCACTTAGAATGCAACAAAATACTATGCTACAATACTCCAACATAGCAACAAAGCACATGACCATAAAGTACAAGCGAACCTCTACAAATCGTGAACACTGAGCTCCTTCTAGTTCTCACTAGAACAAGCTCAAAATAGCATGACAAAAATGCAAATGATAACATATTCACAGACTTAGAGAAAATACTAAACATGTCAAAACAGCATCAGGAAGCAATGTTTAGAGCTAGAAAACAACATGCTACCGGAGCATATCATGGCAAACAAAGGCATGGAATGCCAGTACTCAAGTCATAGAACAAAACTACCATAATGAACTTTAACCAAAGATGCATAGAAAATGATGTCGCACCCATGCAAACATGGCAAGTTATATGAACAGTTTCAGACTTGGAAGAAAAACATGACATTGCAGAAACAGATTCATGATAGCACCTTTGCAAGCTAATGCCACTCACCACAAAGCATTTCATGGCATAACAAGGTGACTAACATGAAGTAGACATATTCATGGAGCTAAGCATGGAAAGAGCAAGTTCCAAGGGGACATGTATCACTAGCAAAACACATGGCAAAACTGAATATCATGTTAACAATCTGCCGGGAACAATATTTAGCAAAAGTAGAGCATGGTAATGACAAGCTAGAGTACTCCATAATTGCAAATAGAGGCATGAATGGATAGAGCAATACCACATTTCAAAGCACTCTTACTAAACTATCTCAAAATGTGCAACAAATTTACATAGCATCAAAATGTAACAGGAAATGACTTAGCAAAATATTCTAAGTGTCTGAAATCAGCAACATCACATAGCCTACTTTCCATGCTTGTGCTAGTCACCACATAGCTCATAAAAATACAAGGCTTGCACCACTGTAAATAAGGCATGATGGAGCTCATAAAACATGTAGACATCATGCTCATGGGATGCACACACAAAATGCGACAAAAATGACAAATCATCAAGTTCTATTAAATGCCAGCAGACAACATCATATAACACTTTTGTAACGAAGGTTAGGGCATCAATATGGATAGTACCATGCATGAAAATGCCACAAACAAGAAGAGCATCATGAAACAAACATTTTGATATATCATGCACGCAAAACGGAGCTACAGTCATACAGATATAACATGTTGAACAGGGCAACAAAATGTTAGAATGCCAGGGACTAAGAGAAAAACGAGGTCAACCTCTAGATCTGGATATAGGGTTTCGGCGCGGTTCACGAGGTTCGTTGGGGAACGCTATAGCGCCCCAGATGTAACCTACCATAATTGTATTCCAACTCTTGCCATTTTCGGCTCTAAGTTATGATATTCCCTCGTGGTTGGGTTTTGTCTTCGTTTTGCTTTTTGTCCATTACATGCATCTCATATCATGTCATCATGTGCATCGCTTTTGCATACATGTTCGTCTCATGCATCCGAACATTTTCCCCGTTGTCCGTTTTACATTCCGGCACTCCTACGTCCTACGGCGTCCCCTTTTGCCTCTTTTCGTTTGCGGGTGTTAAACATTCTCGGATTGAACCGAGATTTGCCAAGCGGCCTTGGTACACCACCGGTAGACTGCCTGTAATGTTTCGTGCCAATTAGAGTCTGTTTGATACTCTAACGGTTAACCGAGGAACCGTAAACCCATCCAAAGGTTAGCCTCGTGTGTGTTGCAGCCCAACACCCCTCCAAAGAGGCCCAAAACCCATCCAAAGCCCCTCCATCCTCTCGGTCGTTCGATCACGATCGCGTGGCCGAAAACCACACCTCATTTGGACTCTCCTAGCTCCCTCTACCTATAAATATGTGCCCCTCCCGAATTTTCGCGCAGTCTAACCCTAGCCCCGTTCCCTCTCCGCCGCCGGACACATCCAGACGGCGCCGGACACGTCCGCCGCCGCGCCCCAGCCACTCACAGGCCGCCAAGTGGCACCGCCACGCCACCCACCGTCGTCGGCCTGCCAGGCCCGCGCGGGGCCCTCCCCTGTCCGCGCGCCAGCCGCCGCCTTCCTCCCGCACCCGCGCCTCGCGCAGCCCGGGTCCTCGCCGCGCCGCCCGCACCTACCTCGATCCGCTAGCCACCGATCTACTGCGCCGCCGCCGCCCTCAACTCCGGCTTCGCCGTCCTCCACTCCGGCGCCGACCGCCGCCTGTCTCCGCCTCCCCGCGCCCTCCCGGGGCAGATCCGGTCGCCCTCCGCCGGAGTCCGGCCGATCCCCGGCCTCCCCACCGCCTTCGAGCCTCGCTGTTGCCGGAGTCGGCACGATCCAACCTTGCCGCGCCGCCGTTGACTTTTGCCTCGGAGAGGTCGTTTTTCCACTAAGTCCTATCCCTCTCACACATTTTATTGCTCCCTTCATCATGCCATACCTCTGTCATCATAGCTCCATTTCGCGCGTGTGATATATAAAATTGTTCGTCTGGATGTGATCTTCATTTTATTCCGTTGCACCATGCCTGTTTGAGTCCATCTTGATGCCCAAATTGCTGTTGCAAGAGTGCTATAAAATGTTAGTTCCTGTTTCTTATCAGTTTATGAGCATTTGTCATTTTTGCCATGATTATTGTCTGCTGCATATGAACTTGCGCTCTACATGTGTTTTGGGCTATGCCATGCCATCTTTACAGGGTGTATGCCATGTATTTTTGTGAGCAATGTGGTGACTAGCACATGCATGCAAAGTAGCTCTCGTAATATTGCTCATTTCAGGGACTTAGAATTTCACAAAGTCTTTTCCCTGTTGTTATTTTGATGACATGTATTCATGTTGCTACAGAGAGATCCATGCCTCTTTTGAGTATGTTTAGTAAGGATGATTTTGAAATATGGTTATGCTCTATCCATCCATGTCCTTGCTTGCATTTATTGAGTAACCTAGCTTGACTCAATCTTGCTCTACCTTTGCTATGAAATGTTCCTAGCAGATTGTTTACATGTTAATCCATTTTGCCAATGTTGTTGTAGTTGATCCGTGCATGCTATGAGATGGTTCCTGCCATGGTTAGCTTCTTGAACATGTATTCTTGATGGGCGTATGCTTAGCTTGCAAACATGCCTACGTAACTCTGTTTTTGCCATGTCCAGTTTTCTGCTAAGTCTGAATCTGTTAACGAAACTTGCTATGTTTACATGGGTGCCATCATATCTTCTAATCCCTTTTGGCTTAAGGTAAGTAAGGGACTTTTGTTATATGCTTTGAGTAGATTCATGCCATGTCTTTGGTTGCTATGTTCTCTTCCTGTAGCATGTTGTTATCTTGCTCTAAACATTGCTTCCTGATGTTAATCCCTGGCATGTTAGTATTTTCACTAAGTCTGTGAGGCTGATATCTTTTGCACTTTTGCCATGCTTGTTTAAACCTCCTATTTTGTGATTTAGCCGTAGCTCAGTGTTCATCTTTTGTCAAGCATCTTGAGTAGATCACTGCCATGTGCTTTGTTGCTATGTTAGAGTGTAGTAGCTTATTTTCTTGTTGCATTTTAGATGGCATCGTGCTGTTAATCGCAGAATCGTGGCATTCTTGTTTTTCTTGCCATTTGCAAACCGTGCATCCAATTCCGGTGATCTTTATATCGATTTCGACCAAAATCAACTCATCTTTCCCGAGACGCACTTGGTTTGCCAAGTTGAGGCCTAGTTCAATATTTTCCTTCCGGAGCACGCATATACATTGCATAGCACATCCCGCATATCATGCCATGTTTTGCATCATGTTGCTTGCGCATTGCACTGTGGTTGATGGTGGTTTTCCTTTGCTTGTGTTCTTGCTTTGGGTAGAGCCGGGAGACGAGTTCGTGATCGAGGTACCCATTGAGTATGCTTACGAGGATCAAGCTTACGTCAACTCGGAGAACTTTGCAGGCAAGATGACCATACCCTCGAAATCACTTCTAGCTTTGCTTGCTAGTTGCTCGCTCTATTGCTATGCCGTGACACCTACCACTTGCTATATCATGCCTCCCATATTTCCATGTGAAACCTCTAACCCACCTTGTCCTAGAAAACCGTTTTTTGGCTATGTTACTGCTTTGCTCAGCCCCTCTTATAGTGTTGCTAGATGGAGGTGGAGATGGAGTTTGTTCCTTGTTGGAACATGATTATTGTTGGGATATCATTATTATATCTTATTTATTTTAATGCACCTATATACTTGGTAAAGGGTGGAAGGCTCGGCCTTATTCCTGGTGTTTTGTTCCACTCTTGATGTCCTAGTTTCCGTCATACCGGTGTTATGTTCCTTGATGTTGCATTCCTTACGCGGTTGGGTTATAATGGAAACCCCTTGATAGTTTGCCTTGAATTAAACTCCTCCAGCAAGGCCCAACCTTGGTTTTACCATTTTCCACCTAGCCTTTTTCCCTTTGGTTTCGCGGACTCAAGGGTCATCTTTATTTTAACCCCCTGGGCCAGTGCTTCTCTAAGTGTTGGTCCAACCTGAGCGATGTCCGGCGCCCCATGGGCAACCACGGTCTATGCCAACCCGACGTCTGGCTCATCCGGTGTGCCCTGAGAACGAGATTTGTGCAGCTCCAATCGGGATTTGTCGGCACATTCGGGCGGCTTTGCTGGTCTTATTTTTCCATTGTTGAAATGTCTTGTAACCAGGATTCCGAGTCTGATCGGGTCTTCCTGGGAGAAGGAATATCGTGATCGTGAGAGCTTGTGATGGGCTAAGTTGGAACACCCCTGCAGGGTTTTGAACTTTCGAAAGCCCTGCCCGCGATTATGGGCAGATGGTAATTTGTTAATATCCAGTTGTAGAAAACCTGACACTTAAATTAATTAAAATGAATCAACAGCGTGTGTAGCTGTGATGGTCTTTTTTCGGCGGTGTCCGGGAAGAGAACACGTTCTCATGTTATGCTTGAACGTAAGTAGTTCAGGATCCCTTCTTGATCATGATAGCTTATCGACCGTGCCTTGCTTCTCTTCTTGCTCTCATTTGCGTAAGTTAGCCACCTTATATGCTAGTGCTTGCTGTAGCTCTACCTCACTACTTTGTCCTACCCATAAGCTTAAATAGTCTTGATCACGAGGTTGTGAGATTGTTGAGTCCCTGTGACTCACAGATTACTTCCAACACAAGATGCAGGTGCCAATGATGCCAGTACAGGGGATGCGACCGAACTCAAGTGGGAGTTCGACGAGGATTCAAGATGTTACTATGTTTCCTTTCCAAAAGATCAGTAGTTGAGCCCAGTTGGGGCGATTAGGGATCTTATGTATTTGGGGTTGTCTTTATTTTGTTCTGTAGTTGGACCTTGATTGTATTCTAGATGATGTAATGCTATATTTATGTATTGTGTGAAGTGGCAATTGTAAGCCAACTCTTTATCTCTATCTTATTCAGTACATGGGATGTGTAAAGATTACCCCTCTTGCGACATGCCTACTATTCGGTTATGCCTCTAAGTCGTGCTCCGACACGTGGGAGATATAGCCGCATCGTGGGTGTTATAACTTGGTATCAGAGCCTTCCCCGACTTAGGAGCCCCCTGCTTGATCGAATCACTGGCGTTGTTGAGTCTAGAAAAATGTTTTGGGTCTTTTAGGATTATATATATCGGAGAGTGGGATTATTTTTACTCCTCAGTCCCTTCGTCGCTCTGGTGAGGCTTCCTGACGTAAAGTTTTGACTCTTCTCTTCTCAAATTTCACGATTTTTTTTAGGATCACGCGGGTATCTTGGAATTGTTCCGATGGTTTTGTGACGAGAACATTGTTCTTGGTGCCTCCTGATATTTAGGGGTTGTGGCAGTGTCCCGAGGAGTAGAGCTCTGAGGTGTTGTCATCACAATTTTATCGTTACAGTTCTAGAATACCTGAGTTTCGCCGACATCAAAAATCTCTTTTATGCAGTTGTTGGTGAGATAACCTCGACGCCACCCAAAACTGGCGCGGGAAGTTCGGGTGTATTGCCATAACTTGTATAACGGATGCTTTTGGAAGGTTGAGGTAAATGATTTCCGAAGGTTTCTTGGTTATGTGTTGAAGGATGGATACAGCTGGATTTAGGATTTGCTAGTTTTAGATGAGATATTATGCTTCCCCTATATCCCCAGCACCCGATTGCATAACCAGAAAGTTTCGGGAGTTTTATAGGTGGGAATTCATGTAGCTCTAGTATTTCTTCCCGTAGATATTTGGTTGGTGATTGGGTAATCCTTACCAAATATTTGTTCATATCTGTACCTTGTTGTTTTATTCATCTATCTCCATCTAAGTGACTTCTCAATTTATGGAAGTGTGATCATTTAATTTGGAATTCATTCGTTCATTCTTGTTCGAATGTTAAGGCTATATGTTGCAATTTCGATCCATTGATTCAGCTTGAATATATGTCTGTCAAGATGCTAACGGATGTCAACCTCTTCAGGATGGCTCCTCCAACGCGTCAGAATCTGGAACCTCCGCCACCACCTCCACCTCCGGAGGCATGGCAAGCTGTGATGGCCGCCACGAACGCCAAAACGCAGATGCTTATGTCACTCTTGCAAGAGCGCAACCAAGGAAATAAAGGCCAAGGCAAAAATCAAGTTCAGTTTGCTACCCTCAACCAGTTCCTTGCAAACCAGCCGAAGTCCTCCAGTAACTGTGTCGAGGCCACAGACGCTGATGATTGGCTCGTGGATATCTGCAAACATTTTGAGTGTAACAACGTCAGGCCTGAGGACTTTGTCAAGTTTGCTTCGTTCCAACTCAAAGACCAAGCTACTGAGTGGTATCAACAATACAAAGATTCCAGAGGAGGTCGTGTGATTACCTGGGATGATCTCCACTAGGACTTCAAAGCTCACCACATTCCTCAAAGTGTTGTTGAGAGTAAGCATTAGGAGTTCCGCAATCTGAAGCAAGGCAGTATGCCTGTTTACCAATACAACATCATGTTTCAGAGGCTCGCTCGCTTCACCAAACAAGACGTCCCTGATCAGAAGAGCATGATTTATCAATTTAGAGGTGGCCTCAGAGAAGATCTACAGCTAGCTCTCGTGCTTTTTGAGCCGAAACAGTATGATGAGTTATACAACATGGCACTAAAGCAAGAGGCTGCTCAGCTCAAGTGCGATGCTTCTAAGAAGAGAGTCAGGGATGCAACTCCTTCTTCTTCTTCAACTGATGTGATAGCTAAGCAGCAGAAGTTCTGGTTGCCTCCTCCTCCTCCGTTCCGTCAGCCTTATCAGTAGAAGAGCAAAGGTGGCAATGGATCTTCCCACCCACCCAACCTAGGCTTTTAGAACAAAGCTTCGTCTCATGCTCCAAGGTCAAGTGCTCCGTATCACCGTCCGCTCTCAGAGGTTACGTGCAACAAGTGTCAATAGAAGGGTCACTATGCAAACAAATGCTTCAACAAGAGGCATCTTCCGCCTCCTCCTCCTGTGAGATCTGCCAACAATACAGTGGTCAAGCATAACCCCAAGTCTGCAAAGGTCAACTTGATGAACGCAGCTCAGGCAGAGGACTCTTCAGAAGTGATCATGGGTAATATTCCTGTTAATGATATTCCTGCAAAAGTCCTTTTTTATACTGGTGCATCGCATTTTTTCATTTCAAGACCATTTGCATCTAAACATGAGTTGCCTTTCCAAGATTTGCCTAGGCAGTTATCAATTGTCTCTTCGGGTAAATTCATGAACGCAAGCTCTATGGTTCCGGATGTTTCTATCAAGATGGGCGACTATAAGTTTCTGTCCTCTCCAATTGTTCATGGTAACTCGAATATTGATCTAATTATTGGCATGGACTGGCTTTCTAAGCACAAGGCTCAGCTTGATTGTGCTGCCAGGCAGATTCAATTGACACACACTTCTTAGGATGTGATCATATTTGCCGCTTGTGATGATACCATTCGACTGTTTTCTCTCAATGAGAAGGGCGAGTTGAATGCCATCTCTCAGATTCCAGTCATTTGTGAATATCAAGATGTCTTTCTAGAAGAGCTTCAAGAATGCCTCCTCACCAGCTAGTTGAATTCGTCATCGATCTTGAGCCTGGCACGGAACCTGTTTGCAAACGTCCTTACAATCTTGGACCAGAAGAGTTGAAGGAGTTGAAGAAGCAACTTGATATACAAGAGCGTATGGGTTTGATCCGACCGAGTTCTTCTCCATGGGGTTGTGGTGTTCTTTTTGTCAAGAAGAAGGATGGCACGGACCGACTTTGTGTCGACTACCGCCCATTGAACAAGAAGACAATAAAGAACAAATACCCACTTCCCAACATCAATGAGCTTTTCGAACAACTCAAGGGTGCTCAAGTATTCTCCAAGCTTGACCTCCGTATGGGCTATCATCGGATTTGCATTCGTGAACAAGATATCCCCAAGACAGCATTCAGAACAAGCTATGGTTCCTATGAATACACTGTCATGTCTTTCGGCCTGGTCAACGTTCCTATAACATTCTCTCGCATGATGAACTTCATCTTCAACCCCTACACAAATGATTTCTTCTTGGTGTATCTCAATGATATTTTGGTCTTTTCCAAGAACAAGGAGGATCATGCCAAGCATTTGAGATTGGTGCTGGACAAACTCAGAGAACATCAGTTCTATGCGAAGTTTTGAAAGTGGGAGTTTAGGCTCGATGAGGTTTTCTACCTTGGGCACATCATCTCCGCCAAGGGCATAGCTATTAATCCTGAGAAGGTGTCTGCAATTGTGAATTGGGAACCGCCTCAGAATGTGAAGCAGCTCCGCAGCTTTCTTGGGCTGGCAAGCTATTGTCGAAGATTGGTTGAGAATTTCTCTAAGATTGCAAAGCCTCTTTCCAACCTCCTCCAGAAGCATGTGAAGTATGTCTGGACGTCTGAATGTGACATCGCTTTCAACACCCTCAAAGTGAAGTTAGTCACAACTCCAGTTCTGACTCCTCCTGATGAATCCAAATCATTCGAGGTTTTTTGTGATGCTTCCCCGCAAGGTCTCAGTGTTGTGTTAATGCAAGAGAAGAAAGTTGTGGCCTATACCTCTCTCCAGTTGAAGCCCAACGAAAAGAACTACCCCACTCATGGCCTCAAGTTGGCGGCAGTTGTCCATGCTCTTTTAACATGGAGACATGTCTTGTTGGGAAGGAAAGTGGACATCTTTACTGATCATAAGAGTCTCAAGTACATCTTCACTCAACCCAACCTCAACCTCAGGCAGACTCATCGGGTCGAAATGATTCAAGAGTATAATCCGAGTATTGAATATACTCCAGGCAAGGCCAATGTCATTGCTGACGCATTGAGTAGGAAGGCTTACTGCAACAGTTTGATTCTCAAGCCCTTCCAACCGGACCTTTGTGAAGCTTTCCACAAACTTAACCTCCAAGTTGTTCCTCAAAGTTTCCTTGCCAACCTCCAAGTCTCTCCTACTTTGTAAGATCAGATTCGTGAGGCACAACTTCTTGATGCCATGGTGAAGAAGGTGAAGATTGGGATTGCCAAGAGCCAACCCAAGTACAAGTGCTATCGTCTTGAGGACAAAGATACTCTTTTCTTGGAGGATCGAATTTTTGTTCCTAAAGGTGACCTTCGTAAGGTCATTATGAACGAGGCTCGCAATTCACTCCTATCTATTCATCCTGAAAGCACAAAGATGTACAATGACCTCAAGCAGTCGTATTGGTGGACTCGAATGAAGCGAGAAATGGCTTAGTTCGTGAATGAATGTGATGTCTGCTGAAGAGTGAAGGCAGAACACCAATGGCTAGCTGGTCTCATCGTGGAAATGATGCTATCTTTGTTGTCAGCAACAAACTCACTAAAGTGGCTCATTTTCTTCCTATCAAAGAATCTATCACAGCAGCTCAGTTGGCAGAGCTATATACCTCCAGGATTGTCTCCTTGCACGGCATTCGGCAGTTGATATATTCAGATTGTGGAAGAATCTTTACCTCTATGTTCTGGGATTCTTTTCAGAAGGCCATGGGCACCAGCATTCGCTTCAGCACAACCTTTCATCCTCAAACGAGTGGACAAGTCGAGCGAGTTAATCAAATTCTTGAAGATATGCTCATGGCTTATGTCATTTCTTTCGGTATGAAGTGGGAAGATAGTCTTCCATATGCCGAGTTCTCCTACAACAACAGCTTCCAAGCGAGTTCGGGCAAGGCCCCATTCGAGATTCTCAATGGCAGAAAGTGTCGTACTCCTCTTAACTGGTCAGAGACTGGTGAACGCCAACTTCTTGGCAATGACTTGATCACATAGGCTGAAGAAATGTGCAAAGTCATTCATGAGAATCTCAAAGCCGCACAATCGCGCCAGAAGAGTTACTATGATAGCAAGCATCATTAATTGGCTTTCGAGATAGGAGAGCATGTCTACCTCCGCGTCTCTCCAATGAAAGGTACTCATCTCTTTGGTATCAAGGGGAAGCTTGCCCCTAGATACATGGGTCCTTTCAAGATCATTGGCAAAAGAGGCGATCTCGCCTATCAACTTGAGCTTCCATCCAACTTTGCAAATGTGCACGACGTGTTTCACGTGTCTCAGCTTCGCAAGTGTTTCAAGACTCCTGACTGCACCATCAACTTCGAAGAGATTGATCTCCAAGAAGACCTTTCTTATCATGAGCATCCCGTTGCTATCCTTGAAGAAACTGAGCGCAAGACTCGCAACAAGTCTATCAAATTCCTGAAAGTGAAGTGGTCACATCATTCCGACCGAGAAGCCACCTGGGAACGCGAGGACCACCTCCGTCCTGAATATCCGGAGTTTTTTAGTCCTAGATCTCGGGACGAGATCCTTTCATAGTGGTGGAGTGTTTTAGCACCCCGGATGTAACCTACCATAAATGTATTCCAACTCTTGCCATTTTCGGCTCTAAGTTATGATATTCCCTCGTGGTTGGGTTTTGTCTTTGTTTTTCTTTTTGTCCATGTCATGCATCTCATATCATGTCATCATGTGCATCGCATTTGCATGCGCGTTCGTCTCATGCATCTGAACATTTTCCTCGTTGTCTGTTTCACATTCCGGCACTCCTACGTCCTCCGGCGTCCCCTTTTGCCTCTTTTCGTGTGCGGGTGTTAAACATTCTCGGATTGGACCGATATTTGCCAAGTGGCCTTGGTACACCACCGGTAGACCGCCTGTCAAGTTTCGTGCTAATTGGAGTTCGTTTGATACTCCAACGGTTAACCGAGGAACCATAAATGCCTCGTGTGTGTTGCAGCCCAACACCCCTCCAAAGTGGCCCAAAACCCATCCAAACCCCCTCCATCCTCTCGTCCGTTTGATCAGATCGCGTGGCTTAAAACCGCACCTCATTTGGACTCTCCTAGCTCCCTCTACCTATAAATATGTGCCCCTCCCGGATTTTCGCGCAGTCTAACCCTAGCCCCGCTCCCTCTCCTCCGCCGGACACGTCTGCCGCCGCGCCACAGCCACTAACAGGATGCCACGTGGCACCGCCGTGCCACCCACCGCTGCCGGCCTGCCAGGCCTGCGCGGGGCCCTCCCCAGCCCGCGTGCCCGCCGCTGCCTATCGCCCGCACCCGCGCCTCGCACCGCCTAGGTCCTCGCCGTGCCGCCGCCCTCCGCCGCGAGACCTCGTCGCGCCGCCCGCACCTACCTCGCTCCGGTCGCTGCCGATCTACAGAGCCGCCGCCACCCTCAACTCCGGCTTCGCCGTCCTCCACTCCGGCGCTGACCGCCGCCTGTCTCTGCCTCCCCGCGCCCTCCCGGGGCTAGATCCGGTCGCCCTCCGCCGGAGTTCGGCCGATCTCCGGCCTCCCTGCCGCCTTCGAGCCTTGCCGTTGCTGGAGTCGGCACGATCCAACCTCACCGGGCCATCGTTGACTTTTGCCTTGGAGAGGTCGTTTTTCCACTAAGTCCTATCCCTCTCTCACATTTTATTGCACCCTTCATCATGCCATAACTCTGTCATCGTAGCTCCGTTTCGAGCATGTGATATATCAAATTGTTCGTCTGGATGTGCTCTTCATTTTGTTCCATTGCACCATGCTTGTTTGAGTCCATCTTGATGCTCAAAGTGCTATTGCAAGAGTGCTATAAAATGTTAGTTCCTGTTTCTTATCAGTTTATGAGCATTTGTCATTTTTGCCATGATTATTGTGTGTTGCATATGAACTTGCGCTCTACATGTGTTTTGGGCTATGCCATGCCATATTTACATGGGTGTATGCCATGTATTTTTGTGAGCAACATGGTGACCAGAACATGCATGCAAAGTAGCTCTCATAATATTGCTGATTTCTGGGACTTAGAATTTCACTGTCTTTTCCTTGTTGTTATTTTTATGATATGTATTGATGTTGCTACAGAAAGATCCATGCCTCTTTTTAGTATGTTCAGTAAGGATGATTTTGACATAATGTTATTCTCTATCCATCCATGTCCTTGCTTGAATTTATGGAGTACCCTAGCATGACTCAATCTTGCTCTACTTTTGCTATAAAATGTTCCTCGCAGATTGTTTACGTGCTAATCAATTTTGCCAAGGTTGTTGTAGTTGATCCTTGCATACTATGAGATGGTTCTTGCCATGGTTAGCTTCTTGAACATGTCTTCTTGCTGGGTGTATGTTTATCTTGTCATGCAATGCCTTGTGTTGAGTGCATCGAGCTCGCAAACATGCCTACATAACTCTGTTTTTGCCATGTCCAGTTTTCTGCAAAGTCTGAATCTGTTAACGCAACTTGCTATGTTTACATGGGTGCCATCATATCTTCTGATCCCTTTTGGCTTAAGGTCAGTAAGGGACTTTTGTTATATGCTTTGAGTAGATTCGTGCCATGCCTTTGTTTGCTACGTTCTGTTCTGTAGCATGTTGTTATATTTCTCTAAACATTGCTTCCTGATGTTAATCCCTAACATGTTAGTATTTTCACTATTCTGTGAGGCTGATATCTTTTGCACTTTTGCTATGCTTGTTTGAACATGCTATTGTGTGATTTAGCCGTAGCTCAGTGTTCATATTTTGTCAAGCATCTTGAGTAGATCACTGCCATGTGCTTTGTTGCTATGTTAGAGTGCAGTAACGTATTTTGTTGTTGCATTTTAGATGGCATCGTGCTGTTAATCGCAGAATCGTGCCATTCTTGGTTTGCTTACCATTTGCAAACCGTGCATCCAATTCTGGTGATCTTTATATCGATTTCGACTGAAATCAACTCATCTTTCCATCTGCGCACTTGGTTTGCTAAGTTGAGGCCTGGTTCAATCTTTTCCTTCCGGACCACGCATATACATTGCATAGCACATCCCGCATATCATGCCGTATTTTGCATCATGTTGCTTGCGCATTGCACCGTGGTTGATTGTGGTTTTCCTTTGCTTGTGTTCTTGCTTTGGGTAGATCCGCGAGACGAGTTCATGATCGAGGAACCCATTGAGTATGCTTACGAGGATCAAGCTTACGTCAACTCGAAGAACTTAACAGGCAAGATGACCATACCCTCAAAATCACTTCTATCTTTGCTTGCTAGTTGCTCGCTCTATTGCTATGTCGCGACACCTACCACTTGCTATATGATGCCTCCCATATTGCCATGTCAAACCTCTAACCCACCATGTCCTAGCAAACCGTTGTTTGGCTATGTTATCGCTTTGCTCAGCCCCTCTTATAGCATTGCTAGTTGCAGGTGGAGATGGAGTTTGTTCCTTGTTGGAACATGATTATTGTTGGGATATCATTATTATATCTTTTTTACTTTAATGCACCTATATACTTCGTAAAGGGTGGATGGCTCGGCCTTATGCCTGGTGTTTTGTTCCACTCTTGATGTCCTAGTTTCCGTCATACCGGTGTTATGTTCCTTGATTTTGCGTTCCTTACGCGGTTGGGTTATAATGGGAACCCCTTGACAGTTGGCCTTGAATAAAACTCCTCCAGCAAGGCCCAACCTTGGTTTTACCATTTGCCACTAGCCTTTTTCCCTTGGGTTTCGCGGACTCAAGGGTCATCTTTATGTTAACCCCCCTGGGCCAGTGCTTCTCTAAGTGTTGGTCCAACCTGAGTGATGTCCGGCGCCCCCTGGGCAACCAGGTTCTATGCCAACCCGACGTCTGGCTCATCCGGTGTGCCCTGAGAGCGAGATATGTGAAGCTCCTATTAGGATTTCTCGGCATATTCGGGCAGCTTTGCTGGTCTTGTTTTACCATTGTCGAAATGTCTTGTAACCGGGATTCCGAGTCTGATCGGGTCTTCCTGGGAGAAGGAATATCCTTCGTTGACCGTGAGATCTTGTGATGGGCTAAGTTGGGACACCCCTGCAGGGTTTTGAACTTTTGAAAGTCGTGCCTGCGATTATGGGTAGATGGGAATTTGTTAATATCCGGTTGTAGAAAACCTGACACTTAAATTAATTAAAATGAGTCAACAACGTGTGTAGCCGTGATGGTATTTTTCGGTGGAGTCCGGGAAGAGAACACGGTCTCGTGTTATGCTTGAACGTAAGTAGTTCAGGATCACTTCTTGATCATGATAGCTTATCGATCGTGCCTTGCTTCTCTTCTCACTCTGATTTGCGTAAGTTAGCCACAATATATGCTAGTGCTTGCTGCAGCTCTACCTCACTACTTTGTCCTACCCATAAGCTTAAATAGTCTTGATCGCGAGGGTGTGAGATTGCTGAGTCCCCGTGACACACAAATTAATTCCAAAACCAGATGAAAGTGCCGATGATGCCAGTATAGGGGATGCAACTGAACTCAAGTGGGAGCTCGGCGAGGATTCAGGACGTTACTATGTTTCCTTTCCAGATGATCAGTAGTGGAGCCCAGTTGTGGCGATCAGGGATCTTATGCATTTGGGGTTGTCTTTATTTTGGTTCCGTAGTCGGACCTTGATTGTATTATGGATGATGTAATGCTATATTTATGTATTGTGTGAAGTGGCGATTGTAAGCCAACTCTTTATCTCTATCATATTCAGTACATGGGATGTGTAAAGATTACCCCTCTTGCGGACATGCCTACTATGTGGTTATGACTCTAAGTCGTGTCCGACACGTGGGAGATATAGCCGCATCGTGGGTGTTACAAACGCACCAGAGAGGAAGGAGTGGCGGCGGCCGGAGTCGCGAGGGAGGCCGGATCCGATGAGGAAGATGTCGGGGGTCGGTGCCGGTGGCCGGAGCCAGTGATGGGCGGGGTCGTCGGCGACTGTTAGCGAAGTGGCGGCGGACTGTGCGAGTTTGCCGGTGAAGGAGGCAGGCAGCGGCCGAACGACGAAGGTGGCCGGCGGGCGAGCGCTGCCCGGGCGAAGCGGCAGCGCGGGAGTCGTGGAGGTGTCGGGCGGCGGCAGAGCAAGTTCGGGTCTCGCGAGCTCGCTGCGGGCTGGCGGGGCGGCGGTGCGGGATGGAGGCGATTGCCATGTGGCGCGCCCTAATTGGCGCGGGGCATCGGCGGAGGTTTTGTCCAGTGAGGCCGGACGTGTCTGGCAGCGTAAAGGGACTAGGCTAGGGTTTTGGACACGAAAATGGACGGGGAGACACATATTTATTGGTTGGGGGAGCTAGGAGTGTCCAAATGAGGTGCGGTTTTCACCCACGCGATCGTGATCCAATGAAGGAGAGCATGGAGGGGGTTTAGATGGGCTGGTGGGCTGTTTCGGTGGGGTGTTGGGCTGCAACAAGAGAGGGGCTTTTACAGTTACCCGGATAACCCTTGGGGCATCAAACGATCTACCAATGGAATGACATTTGACATACGGCCCCTCGACAAATCTCGACCCATTCCGAGAACATTTTTCTCCCGCTCACGGAACATGATTATAGCGGTGCAATGGGTGCATGTGGGAATTTTGGATCATGAAATGAACAATGGGGAAAATGACCAGATGCATGAGACGAACACCAATACAAATGAGATGCACGTGAGGACATGGCATGAAATGCATGACATGAACAAAATGCAAAACGAAAGACAAAAACCCAACCACGAAGGAATATCATATCACATGGCCGGAAATGGCAAGAGTTGGAGTTACAAATATGGAAAGTTACATCCGGGGTGTTACAACACTCCACCACTACAAGAGGATTTCGTCCCGAGATCTAGGACTGAAAGAACTCCGGATATTCAGAATGAAGGTGATCCTCGCGCTCCCAGGTGTTTCTCGGTCGGAATGGTGCGACCACTTAACTTTCAGGAATTTGATTGACTTGTCGCAAGTCTTGCGCTCGGTTTCTTCAAGAATAGCAACGGGATGCGCATGATAACACAAATCTTCTTGGAGATCAATCTCTTCGAAGTTGATAGTGCTTGCGAAGCTGTGCCACGTGAAACACATCATGCACATTTGCATAGTTGGACGGAAGCTTGAGTTGATAGGCGAGATCGCCTATTTTGCCAATGATCTAAGTACCCACATATCTTGAGTCAAGCTTCCCTTTGATACCGAAGAGATGAGTGCCTTTCACTGGAGAGACGCGGAGGTAGACATGGTCTCCGATCTCGAAAGCCAAGTCATGGTGCTTATTATCATAGTAACTCTTTTGGCGGGATTGCGCGGCTTGGATATTTTCACGCATGACTTTACACATTTCTTCAGCTTCTGTGATCAAGTCGTTGCCAGGAAGTTGGCGTTCACCAGTCTCTGACCAATTGAGAGGAGTACGACACTTTCTGCCATATAGAATTTCAAAAGGGGCGTTGCCCGAACTTGCTTAGAAGCTATTGTTGTAGGAGAACTCAGGATATGGGAGACAATCTTCCCACTTTATACTGAAAGAGATGACACAAGCCCTAAGCATGTCTTCGAGGATTTGATTGACTCGCTCGACTTGGCCACTTGTTTGAGGATGGAAAGCTATGATGAAGCGAATGTTGGTGCCCATGGCCTTCTGGAAGGAGTCCCTGAACTTAGAAGTGAAATTGCTTCCATGGTCTGAAGAGATCAATTGCGGAATACCGTGCAAGGAGACAATTCTGGAGGTGTATAGCTCTACCAATTGAGCTGTCATGATATATTCTCTGATTGGAAGGAAATGAGCCACTTTTGTAAGCTTGTCAATGACAACGAAGATAGCATCATTCCCACACTTGGGCTTAGGAAATCCAGTAACGAAGTCCATTTCGACATGATCAAACTTCCATTCTGGAATAGCTAGAGGTTGGAGGCGACTAGTTGGTCGTTGGTGTTCTGCTTTCACCCTTTGGCAGACATCACATTCATTCACGAATTGATCAATCTCTCGCTTCATTCGAGTCCACCAATACGACAGCTTGAGGTCATGGTACATCTTCGAACTGCATGGACGAATGGATAGAAGAGAATTGTGCGCTTTGTTCATTATGACCATCCCGAGAAAACCTTTAGGAACCACAATCCGGTCCTCGAAGAATAAGGTGTCCTTGTCATCCATGTGATAGCACTTGTATCTGGATAAGCCCTTGGCAATACAGTGTTTCACCTTGTTCACCATGGTGTCAAGGAGTTGTGCCTCATGAATTTGGTCTTCCAAAGTAGGAGTGACTTGAAGGTTGTCAAGAAAACCTTTAGGAACAACTTGGAGGTTGCGTTTGCGGAAAGCTTCACAAGGATCCAGTTGGAATGGCTTGAGAATTAAGCTGTTGCAATAAGCCTTCCTGCTCAAAGCATCTGCAATTACATTGGCCTTGCTTGGGGTATACTCAATACTTGGATTGTGCTTTTGAATCATTTCGACCCAACGAGTTTGCGTGAGGCTGAGGTTGGTTTGAGTGAAGATATACTTTAGGCTCTTGTGATCGGTGAAAATGTCCACTTGCGTTACCAACAAGAGATGTCTCCATGTTATTAATGCATGGACAACTGCCGCCAACTCAAGATCGTGAGTGGTGTAGTTCTTTTCGTTGCGCTTCAACTGATGAGAGGTATAGCCCACAACTTTCTTCTCTTGCATTAACACAGTGTCGAGACCTTGCAAAGAGGCATCACAGAAAACTTCAAATGGCTAGGTTCGTCAGGAGGAGTCATGACAGGAGCTGAGGCAAGCTTCTCTTTGAGGGTGTTGAAAGCAACGTCACACTCAGGTGTCTATACATACTTGACATGCTTCTGGAGAAGGTTGGAAAGAGGCTTTGCAATCTTTGAGAAATTCTCAACAAATCTTCGGCAATAGCTTGCAAGTCCAAGCCAACTGCGGAGCTGCTTGACATTCTAGGGAGGCCCCCAATTCACAATTGTAGAAACCTTCTCTAGATTAACAGCAATGCCCTTGGCGGAGATGATGTGGCCAAGGTAAAGAACTTCATCAAGCCAAAACTCACATTTGCAAAACTTCGCATAGAATTTATACTCTCTGAGCTTTTCGAGCATCAATTGCAAATGCTTGGCATGATCCTTTTTATTCTTGGAGAAGACCAAGACATCGTCGAGATACACCAGGACGAATTCATTTGTGTAGGGGTTGAAGATGAAGTTCATCATGTGAGAGAACGTTGGAGGAGCATTGACAAGGCCAAAAGACATGACAGTATATTCATAAAAACCAAAGCTTGTTGTAAATGTTGTCTTGGGAATATCTTGTTCACAAATGCAAATCTGATGATAACCCATACGGAGGTCAAGCTTGGAGAATACTTTTGCACCTTTAGGTTTCTCGAATAGCTCATTGATGTTGGGAAGTGGATACTTGTTCTTAATTGTCTTCTTGTTCAATTGATGATAACACAAAGTCGGTCCGTGCCATCCTTCTTCTGGAAAAAAGAACACCACAACACCACGGAGAAGAACTCGGTCTGATCAAACCCAGACGCTCTTGTTCATCGAGTTGTTTCTTCAATTCCTTCAGCTCCTTTGGCCCAAGCTTGTATGGACGCTTGCAAATAGGTTCAGTACCAAGCTCATGATCGATAACGAAATCAACTGGACGGTGAGGAGGCATTCCCGGAAGCTCTTATGGAAATATGTCTTGGTACTCGCAAACGACTGGAATTTGAGAAATTGCATCTAACTCGCCCTTCTCATTGAGAGAAAACAATCGAAAAGTTTCGTCACGAGCGGCATAGGTGATCACATCCTCAGAAGAGTGTGTCAATTGAATCTCCTTGGCAGCATAATCAAGTTGAGCCTTGTGCTTAGAAATTCAGTCCATGACGAGAATTAGATCAATATCTGAGTCACCAAGAACAATTGCAGAAGCCAGAAATTTATGGTTGCCCAACTGGATAGAGACATGGGAGCAACTAGACTAGAAGTTGTCGGATTACGGGTTCCAGCAAAACCCTTGAGGTTCGAACTCTGGGTTGCCCATGAAGATCTCTCTCTCCCTAGCTCACACTCTCACCTCGATCTCAAAGCCTAGCTCACCGAACCCGAGGAACAAGAGACACAAGAGTTTATACTGGTTCGGGCCACTTTTGCGGTGTAATACCCTACTCCAGTGTGGTATGGTGGATTGCCTTGTAGGCTAGGGATGAACAAGTACAAGGGAAGAACAGCCTCCTAAGGAGAAGTGTTCTAGAGCTTGATGAGCTTGCGTGTGTGTGGGTGGTCTGGTTCCTCTCCACATCTTCCCTCCTCCCTACGGTGGTGGCTAGTCCTATTTATAGAGGCCCGGGTCCTCTTCCCAAATATTAGGTGAGAAGGGATCCCACAACGGCCAATTTGAAGGGGGACAGCTAGTACAAGCAATCCTAAGAAAGGTGGTCTTCGCCTGCCAAAGGCTCTGGTGGTGACACCGTCGTGGGCTCCGTGATGACCTCCGTCATGCTGGTCTTGGTCTCATTGCACCGATATGGAAACCTTTGCCTCATACCCCGAGACTCCTCGCCTGCACTTGCCTCTTTAGCACCAAAGAGGAACTGGCACTCTGCGCCCGCTGGCGCCCGACTGGCCTTGGTCGTCATGGCTCATGTCACGTGCTCCTCGTGAGGTGCCCCTTGCATAGATATCTCGGCTCCTCGGGAGCCAGCCTAGTGAGGCTGCCCCTGAGGAGGTCTTGTGTCATCCGTCTCGCGAGGCTTGGCCCATCGCGGGGGTCTTGAGTGTTCGATGATGAAGATGGGCCATACCAGGCCATTGGTGGAGCCACGCCCTGTGCTGCAGGCAGGCAAGTCTGGGTACCCCCATTCCCAGGACGCCGATAGTAGCCCTTGGGCCCAAGGCGCTCTCATAATTGGCTTCAAGGCGAAACCAAGGGTCAAGTGCGGAGCACCTCGGGCCCCAACAGCCTGCGGCCTTGATTGATGCGTGGAGACTGACCGGTCATGGGTGTCTCCACTTCCCCATGCTGCCTCGGCAATCGCTCCACTCACAAATGGCTGGCGCGCGCCGCAGTGTCTTTATTGCTTGTCTTCATCTTGCTCCAGATCCCCTTTCCTCCTCCTTGCTCCCCAGCCTCCAGATCTGCACCAATCCTCCTCCATGTCCGTATCGATGGCGCCCAGCAAGGCAAAGGACACCCTTCCGCCTTCCTGGTATGAGCTGGCCCTGAGTGCGCCTAGCATCTCGGAGAAGAACCTCGTGGCCATGCTCCTGATGACGGCGGAGGGCGGTGACGAGAAGTGGAAGACCGCGCTCCGGGTTGGCTCCGCCGAGCCGGAGGCCTCGGGCAACACCTTTTGTCCCAACTTCATGAGAAACATTGTCGCGGGGTTGGTTCCCCCCTTACCTGATTTCTTCTACTCTGTCCTCAGCCATTACAAGCTCCATGCCCTCCATCTTCATCCCAACTTTGTCCTCCTTCTGTTGATCTTCGCCTTCTACTGTGAGGCATACGTCGGGGTGATACCATCCGTGGCGCAGCTGCGCCACTTCTTCTATCTCCGGATCAAGGATGGCCATTGCTCGGGGTGTGCCAACTTCATTGCGCCCAACAAGACCAACGCGATCTCGAAGGCCGGGAAGAAGGCCGAGGGCTTCAGGAGCAAGTGGGTCCTGATGGACGCCAAGTGCTCCCACCCCCGGCTAGTGCTGCCGACAGGGATGCCCACGTCTCACGACGGGTGGTTCCATGCAAAGCTCACCGACCCCCGGGCGGAGCATGTGCTGGAGAAGATGACTGCTGATCTGAAGCCTGACGTCCCAAATGCGGTGAAGCCGACAGGGGCCATCATCGTCAAGGAATTCCTGTCGCGGCGCGTGCCTCCGCTCCAGAAGCGCTCGTGCCCCTTGTGGAAGCTCGAGAACGAGGATGACGACCTCCGCCTGCGTCCGGAGGCCTTGTCTGACGAGGAACTGGGCATGACTCTCCTCTCCCTGGTCAGGGACGACCAGGGGTACCCTCCGGATACCTTTGTTCCTCCGTACCATCGCCCTGACGGAGCGAAGGTTGTCGCCGCCCTGCCTGTCTTTGATGGACGTGGGCTCGTGCCGCCGGTGCCCTCTGAGGCCCTAGTGGAGACGGCACCAGTGATGGTGTCCTCCGACGACTCTGAAGGGGAGGAGTAGCAGGACTCGGAGGCGACCCCGGAGGGGACCGGGGAGACCTCCCCTCTGTGCAAGGCCGATTTCTTCCACGCCCTGCCTGACGATGACGACGCCGGTAACCACCCAGTGAGGGAGGTCCTGCCCCTTATTGGGGTCACCACAAGGTCCAAGGTCACCCCCTCAAAGAAGTCGCCGACTACGGTCTCCCGGGGCGACGCTCCTGTCTTGGCACCATATGGTGTTGCCGTTGGGCCGGCTGCTGCTTCTTCATTTGCTCCTAGACCCCGCACATGGGCGCCCCAGACCGCGAGGCCCTTGGGCTCCGCACTCCTGAAGAGGGCATGGGACTACACCACTATGGACCAGTAAGCAGCTCGCCCTGACTATGTTCTTGCTCCCGCTTCCGTTGCTACTTCCTAATGTTCTCCTCTTGCATTATCAGGCCGACGATGTCGGCAAAGAAGAAGAGAGAGGGGGAGCCCACATCCTTGCGAACTCAGCAGCCTGGCCTGGCCCCACCCCCTCCGGTGTAGAAAGGCGGTGAAGGCACACACACATCTCTTGCTCGATCGTCCTCGCAAGGCCCGGTGGACAATTCTCAGGAGAAGGCGATTTCCTTGTCCAAGCCGACTCCGGAGGCGCCTATCCCCAGCTTGCCCGTCGATGCGGCCAAGGTTCAGGAGCCCACAGGTCCTCTTCCTGCCATCACCAGTTCATGGGTCTTGGCGACGGCGCAGCCTCCCCCTCTGGTCGAACCGCTGGCTCACGATCCTTTTGCTTCGCCTGACGCCTTGGAGGAGGCCCTTTCCGCACTGGCGCAGCTTCGGAGCAACCTTCAAGGCGCCGACCGATGCCTGGTGGCGGGGCACCTAGAGCTGATCTCAGGTTGGTGCATTCCGATGTGTTTGTCAGGGCGGCGCTGGGCCAGGCCGTGGCAGCTTCCGAAGAGGACAAACGGGCCACCGACCTGGCCATGGCCGCCCACGAGGTGGCGCGTAAGGATGCCGAAGCCGCCAAGGGGCGCTGACGGTCGATGGAGGCCGAGCTGGAGACCACCTGCAACGAGCGTGCTACAGAGTCTCGCAGTCACAAGGCGGAGGAGGAGAAGATTAAGGCCCGAGAAGACGCCGTCACTGGTCGTGATGCCGAACTGGAGTAGCTAGCAAGGGCACAGGCCGCATAGTGCGGCGGCTCGGAGGAGCTGGTGCAGGACATGGACGAAGAGAAGGCCTAGCTGGAAGCCAAAGCGAAGGTTTGGGCAGAGGATCACACGGCCTTCAAGTGCCTTGAGGAGAGATCCCGCGAGGCGCTGCAGGCGCTCTACAAGAAGGGCTTGGAGAAGCCGCTGGCGACGGACGATGAAGGCCCCACCCAACTGCTTCATTATCTTGTCGTAGCGCTCGAGGGTGTCGTCGACGGGATTGGCCCCATGGTGTAGGGGGGATCCCGCATGCTTTATTCTTCGGCCTCTGATGCGCGTCTTCAGCCACCTGCATCTTCGCAACCACAGCGCTGACCTCGGCGAGCTTCTCGAGCACATGGAGGAGGAGCGCTGCGCAGCTGCTGCCGCAGCCGTGGAGGGAATGGTGGAAGCTCTGTTGAAGAAGTTCCTCATCGTCAAGCTTGCACCTTCAACCGATGGCCCCGCCGGTCCTGTGACCGAGGCCAACGACATGGCTGACGGTGACGTTGCCGGCCGGAAGGCGCTCCCTGACGACAGCACCCAAGGCTAAAGAAAAGGCTTGCTGGTGAAGAACGGTGCTCTATATCGTTTTATTTCCCTGTGACATGAGACGTGCCTCGTGGAGGCGTTAAAACTCCTCTTGACATTTGGGGGACAATATGTTGTGTAATAATTTATTTAGGTTTCGCGATTTCCTTCGCGTTTGCTTGATGTTCTACGTCGGTAGGGCCCGACCCCAGACATACCTCCGCCGCCGTTGGGCCGTCCGGATAACTAGGACGGACCAAAGGTTGAGGGGCTACATGGCCAGTTATGCTCCTGAGTCGCAATGCTCAGGAGTCCCCCTTGACGCCCAAATGGCCTGCAGGAAGGAGCCTCCAAAGTAGGCCTTAGTGTTCCACGTCGGCATGGCCCGACCCCGCGCGTACGTTAGCCGCTGTTGGGCCATCCGAATCACCAGGATGGACCAAAGGGGTGAGGGGCTACGTGGCCAGTTTGGCTCCTGAGTCGCGATGCTCAGGAGTCCCCCTTGATGCTCAAACAGACCTTCATACCTGTCCTCACCGAGGACCAGCTCAGGGAGTGGTGCGCGACGACCAAGTCCGAGGGACCTGGCAGGGTGGCTTACGCTAGGCAGGGCCTGAGTGTAGCCCCCGTGCCCAGCCCCCTCGCGCGACTCCCCCGAGGGGAAAGCGTTGCGCTGAGGCTAGACACTGAGTCGGGTGGCTCCCTGAGGTTGGTACGGCCATGGGGCCGCCCTCAGTTTTTTATCACCAGCGTGGAACGTAGCGCTTCTGCACTTGCGCGGGCATAGCCGCTCCTCGACCGTGTCGACCGCCAGCATGGAGCATGGTGCTTCCACTTGTGCGTGGGTGAGGGCTCCCTCTAAGTGGAGCCCCGGGGGCGTGTACAACCCCGCCCTGCCACGTGGCTTGCATAGCAGGGCTAGACGAGGTGCGTCCGGGCACCTGAGAGCCAGCACGGGACTCATGAGGCCCTACCTCATGGCGGGTTGCGCCTAGTCTTGGTTCTTGATAGCTTCAGCGGTCCTGCAAGATGGTTAGGCAACCTGCGTCGGACGAATTTGCTCAGGCAGACACATGGGAAGGCCAGACACCAACGACCCTAGGAGGTGACGTGAACGGGGCCGGCCAGCCAGACAAAGCTCAGTCGTTGGATTTATCGACGCTGCAAGGACGGACCCGAGCATAGACGTCGTGACCTAGCCTACTCATGCGAGGGATCCTGAAGAAAGACAACCGACACGCGGCTCCCGTGGTAACGAGGGAGGTCGCGGGTGCGGTATCGAAGTACCAAATAAGCAGGTGATAGTCATAAAACGACTCAAGCAAAGTGGCAGGTTAGCTTAGATAGATGCGAGAATGATACATGCCACTGGGACGGACCCGAGCGGCCTGGGGATGATGCATCCCGAGGGGCGCTCCCATCAAAGTAACCTAGAGATGCAAAAGGATACATGTCGCAGGGACATGCCCGTGCAACTTGGGGATAATGCAGCCCGAGGGGCGCCTCCAACTGAATGGACTGGAAAGAGTCACCTGATACCATAGCTGGAGTGGTGTTGGAGTAGCTGTAGGTGCACGCTGAAGGAGTCGTTCCTCACGAGCCATCTAGGTCCCTAAGCATCAGGAGGCTCTGGGAGCTCGGGTGGTTCCCTGAGGACCGTCGCCATCTCGTCCAGGACGTCGTGATGCCTGGCCTCCTGCGCCGCTAGGATGCTCCGTAGATGGCGCTGGTAGGTGATAGTCGTGTTCGGGAAGCCATATGGCATGCGAACGTAGCTGTGAGGTGGACCCTCGCACTGAAGAATGCGCGAAGGCCAGAAGCGCTCCTGAGATGCGGCCCTGTTGTGCCCTAGAATGTCGATGCAGACACGTAGCCCGCAGACCTCGCCGGGATGGGGAGCTATGCTGGGTGGTGGGTGGCAGTACCCACGTAAGGCTCTTGCCCCTTGAAGCTCCTGGGTCACCTTGATGATGAACTCCTGAGCACCGGGCGCTCCTTGCCCCGAGCCCTCCTGAGGGAAACGTGCGGCGAAGCACGCCTCCACATGGTGCCCGAGCGCCTCTGTAACACCCCGGATGTAACTTTCACAATTTGTACTCCAACTTTTGCCGTTTCTGGCATTAAGTTATTTTATTTTCTCGGGTTCGGGTTTTTGTCTTCGTGTGTTGTTGTCGTTGTCATGCATCTCATATCATGTCATCATGTGCATTGCATTTGCATACGTGTTCAGCTCATGCAACCGAGCATTTTCCCCGTTGTCCGTTTTGCATTCCGGCGCTTCGTTCTCCTCCGGTGGTCATTTCTAGCTTTCTTTAGTGTGTGGATATTAAACATTTCCGGATTGGACCGAGACTTGCCAAGCGGCCTTGGTTTACTACCGGTAAACCGCCTGTCAAGTTTCGTATCATTTGGACTACGTTTGATACTCCAACGTTTAACTGAGGGACCGAAAAGGCCTCGTGTGTGTTGCAGCCCAACACCCCTCCAATTTGGCCCAAAACCCACCTAAACCTGCTCCATCATCTAGAGCGTTCGATCACGATCGCGTGGCCGAAAACCGCACCTCATTTGGACTCTCCTAGCTCCCTCTATGCCTATTTATATCTTCCCCATTCGGATTCACGGGTCTCCCCTCCCTCCTAAACCCTAGATCCGTCCACCGCCGCCGCCGGACGTGTCTGGACGGAGCCGGACAGCGTCCGCCCGCCACCGCCGCCCAACCACGTGCCGCCACGTGGCGGAGGATCCGCCCGTTCCGCCGCCGGTCCGGGGAGCCTGCATCTGGCCCCCGCGGCCCGAACCGGCGCGCCGCCGCCCGCCTTCGTCCTCTCCCTCCGCCCCGCCGCCTAGCTCATCGCCCCACCACCTTTGGAAGCCGAAGCCGGCGCTGCCACCTCGCCGGCAAAGGCCACCGGCCGCCGCGCGCCACCACGGCCGGCGAGCTCGAGCAGCCGCCGCCTCGCCCGACCACCACTTCGCCCGCGCCGCCCCAAGTCCGGCGCCGCCTCCTCCTCCACGCCCCAAGTTCCACTCCGGCCGGCCCATCTCCGGCGAAACCCCGGCAGTCCTCGGCTTCCGCGCTCCGGATCTAAGATCCGGTTTTTTTAGGGTTGACTTTTCTTACAAAACCCTAATCCATGCGCTCATGTTCATCATGCTATATCTCTGCATCCGTAGCACCGTTTTTGGCATATAACATATCAAAATGTTCATCTCGGAGAGTACATCATTTCATTCCATTGCATGATTTTCATTTGAGTTCATCTTGATGCCCAAAATACTGTTAGAAGAGGGCTACTTGAGTTAATTGTCCGATCTGCTACTCCATTTTGCATATTTGTCATTTTTGCCATGATTATTGTGTGCATGATATGCCCATGAGCTCTACATATGTTTTGTTAAGGGTTTTGCCATCTTTCCAGAGCTGCAACCCATGTATTTTTGTGATGTGTGTGGTGACTAGCACAAGCTTCCTAAGTGAGGCACTTGGTAATGCTGATTTCAGGGACTTAGCATTTCCACCAAGTCATTGACCTATTTATTTCATATGGCCATATGTTCATGGTGTTTCCTAGTGATCCGTGCCTCTTTTGAGGATGATCAGTAAGGATGTTTTGTTAATCTTGTAGTGCTCTATCCATCCATGTCTTTGTTTGCAATTATGGAGCACCCTAGGTTGAGTCAATCGAGCTCTACTTTTGCTACTTTGTGAATCTGGGCAGATTGTCTATTTGTTAGCAATTTTGCCGAGGATGTTATAGTTGATCCGTGCATGCTATGCTATTGTTCTTGCCATGTCTAGCTTGAATTTTGTGTATTATTGATGGGTGTATGCTTAGATTGTCATGACTTGCTCCGTAGTGAGTGCATCGAGGTCATAAACATGCCTACTTGATATCTGTTTCAGCATGCTCCAGTTTTTCACCAAGTCTGAGAACTGATTATGTTTTTGTCATGTTCACATGCTTGCAATTGTATTTTCTGATCCCTTTTGACTCAAGGTCACTAAGGGACTTTTGTTAAGATCTTTGAGTAGCTCCATTCCATGCTTTACTTTGCCATGTTCAGGTCCTGTAGCATGTAGTTTTGTTGCTCCGAAGAGTGCTACCTGATCTGAAATTCCAGACAAGTGTTAATTTCACTAAGTCTGAGATCTGTTTGCCATATGCATTTTTACCATGCTTGTTTGAACCTGTTAATGGATGAATTGGCCATAGCTCAGTCCTAGACTTTTGTTAAGCATCATGAATGCATCCCTTCCATGTATTTTTTCGTCATATTTGTGTGCTGTAGCATGTTCATCTCATTGCATTTACATGGCTACTTGCTGTAAATCGCAGACCGGTATCATACTTGAATCGCTTGCCATTTCCAAACTGTAACTCCGGTTCCGACGTTCTTTATATCGTTTTCCAGCGATTTCATCTCATCTTTCTAGTGGCACACTTGGATTTCCAAGTTGAGGCCAGGTTCATGCATCCCTTGTCAATTCTTGCATATGCATCCCGCATCGCATCCCGCATAGCATATCATCCTTGCATCATATTGGTTGATCCTTGCACGTGGTTGATTGTGTCCTTGTTGCTTGTTTGTCTTGTTTGGGTAGAGCCGGGAGACGAGTTCTCTAACGAGGAGCCCGTTGAGTTTGCTTTCGAGGATCCAGTCAACTCTGACAACTGTGGAGGCAAGATGATCATATCCTCGAAATCACTACTATCTTTGCTTTGCTAGATGCTCGCTCTTTTGCTATGCCAATGCTACGATGCCTACCATTTGCTTTACATCCTCCCAAATTGCCATGTCAAACCTCTAACCCACCATGTCCTAGCAAACCATTGATTGGCTATGTTACCGCTTTGCTCAGCCCCTCTTATAGCGTTGCTAGTTGCAGGTGAAGATTGGAGGCCGTTCCTTGTTGGAACATTTATTTACTTGTTGGGATATCATTGTATTATCTTGTTATCTTAATGCATCTATATACTTGGTAAAGGGTGGAAGGCTCGGCCTCTCGCCTAGTGTTTTGTTCCACTCTTGCCGCCCTAGTTTCCGTCATATCGGTGTTATGTTCCCAGATTTTGCGTTCCTTACGCGGTTGGGTAATAATGGGAACCCCTTGATAGTTCACCTTGATTAAAGCTTTTCCAGCAATGCCCAACCTTGGTTTTACCATTTGCCACCTAGCCTCTTTTTCCCTTGGGTTTCTGGAGCCCGAGGGTCATCTTATTTTAGCCCCCCCCCCTTGGCCAGTGCTCCTCTGAGTGTTGGTCCAAACTAGAGTCCTGTGCAGCGCCCCCTCGGGGAAACTCGAGGTTTGGTTTTAGTTGTATGGAGAGCTCATCTGAGTGTGCCCTGAGAATGAGATATGTGCAGCTCCTATCGGGATTTGTCGGCACATTCGGGCGGTGTTGCTGGTCTTGTTTTAACCCGTCAAAGTGTCTTGAAGAACCGAGCTACCGAGTCTGATCGGAACATCTCGGGAGGAGGTCTATTCCTTTGTTGACCATGAGAGCTTGTCATGGGCTAAGTTGGGACTCCCCTGCAGGGATTTGAACTTTCGAAAGTCGTGCCCGCGGTTATGGGCAGATGGGAATTTGTTAATGTCCGGTTGTAGATAACTTGAACCTTAACTTAATTAAAATGAATCAACTGAGTGTGTTACCGTGATGGCCTCTTCTCGGCGGAGTCCGGGAAGTGGACACGGTGTTGGAGTAATGCTTGCGTAGGTTGCTCTCTAGTTTCTCGCTTGCGCTTTGCCTTCTCTTCTCGCTCTCTTTTGCGAACAGGATAGCCTCCATATTTTTGCTAGTCGCTTGCTGCAGCTCCACATATACTTTTACCTTGCCTTACCTATAAGCTTAAATAGTTTTGATCGCGAGGGTGTGAGATTGCTGAGTCCCTGTGGCTCACAGATTACTATTACACCAGATGCAGGGCCTGATGATTCCGCTCCAAGTGACGCGCTCGAGCTCAAGTGGGAGTTCGACGAGGACTCTCAACGTTACTATGTTTCCTTTCCTGATGTTCAGTAGTGGTGCCCAGTTGGGGGTGATCGGGACCGTGATGAAACTGTGAGCTCATTGGATGAAAAAGATGATGAGGGGAGGGAACAACAAAAGGAGGCAGAGCGGATTAGCTACTCGTGCCCACCTTCTAATGAGAGTAACTCTTCAACTTATACATTGTTTAATTTCCATTCGTGCTTACAGAAGGATGATTGCTATGATGATTGTTATGATCCCGTTGATTCTTTTGAAATATCCCTTTTTGATGATGCTTTCTATGCTTGTGGCCAAGATGCCAATATGAATTATGCTTATGGAGATGAACTTGCTATAGTTCTTTATGTTAAACATGAAATTGTTGCTATTGCACCCACGCATGATAGTCCTATTATCTTTTTGAATTCTCCCGACTACACTATATAGGAGAAGTTTGCCCTTATTAAGGATTATATTGATGGGTTGCGTTTTACTGCTACACATGATGATTTTGATAGATATAATATGCATGTGCTTGCTGCTCCTACTTGCAATTATTATGAGAGAGGAACTACATTGCTGCCTCTCCATGTTTCCAATGTGATAAAATTGCAAGAAACTGTTTATACTATGCATTGGCCTTTACTATGTGTGCATGAATTGTTCTTTTATGGCATGCTGATGCATATGAAGAGAGTTAGACTTCGTCATTACATGATATATGTTGCTTTGTGCTCACTACTAAATCACAAATCATTGTTAATTAAAATTGGCTTTGATATACCTTGGGATCCAGGTGGATTCAATACGTGAGCACCTTATGCCTAGCTTAATGGCTTTAAAGAAAGCGCTGCCAGGGAGACAACCCAGAAGTTTTAAAGAGTCACTTATTTCTGTTGAGTGCTTTTATATATTTTGAAAACAAAAATAAATAAAGAGGGGAACACAAAACTTTTCAAAAACGAAAGTGAAAGTGAGAGAGACAAGCATTGTTGAAGTGGGGGAGCTCCTTGAACTTTGTTCATGCTCAAGGAAACTTTGTGAATCTTAATTACAGAAAAATTTCAACAAAAATGATTATCCCCTTGTACAATTCCATTGTATTATAACAATAATGTGCCAGGATTTGCCTTTAGGATGTTTACATTGCTTGTTGGTTTGTGCGGTGCAGAATAGAAACTTTGGCTGTAGTGTGAGATTTTACATTTTTTACTGGAATGTCAAACAGTTTTGAAACTTTTTGCACTGTCTTTCTATACAAATTGTTTATTTTTTCTAATTTTTTAAGATTTTTTGGAGTACTAGAGCTATGGTGAATGTTCAGATTACTACATACTGTACTGTTTAAGACAGATTCTGTTTTTGATGCATAGTTTGCTTGTTTTGATGAAATTATCAATTTATATCAGTGGATTAAGCCATGGAAAAGTTGTATTAAAGTAGCTACAATGCAAAATCTAAATACGAATTGGTTTGCAATAGTACTTAGAGTAGTGATTTGCTTTATTAAACTAACGGATCTCACCGAGCTTTCTATTGAGTTTTGTGTGATTGAAGTTTTCATGTTTTGGGAGAGATCACGATGGATGAAGAAATAAGGAGTGGCAAGAGCCTAATCTTGGGGATGGCCAAGCCACCCCAAGGAAATATTCAAGGACTCCCACGCAACCAAGCTTGGGGATGCCCCAGAAGGCATCCCCTCTTTCTTCTAACGATCATCGGTAATTTCATTTGGAGCTATATTTTTATTCGTCACATGATATGCGTAAATCTTGGAGCATATTTTGCATTTTGTTTTCACTTTTCTTTAATGCACCATGCTGGTATGAGATAGTCCTTGGTTGATTTATATAATGCTCATTGCACTTCACTTATCTTTTGAGTATGGCTTTATAGAATGCTTCATGTGCTTCACTTTTATCTTTTGAAGTTTGGATTGCATGTTTCTCTTCACAGAGAAAACCGACATTTGTAGAATGCTCTTCTGCTTCACTTATATTTGTTAGAGCGTGGGCATATCTTTTGTAGAAAGAATTAAACTCTCTTGCTTCACTTATATCTATTTAGAGAGATGACAGGAACTGGTCATTCACCTGGTTAGTCATAAAATCCTACATAAAACCTGTAGATCACTAAATATCATATTCCTTGCAATAGTTTTGCCATATAAAGATGGTGATAATAGAGTCATGCTAGTGGGTCGTTGTGGATTGTAGAAATACTTGTGTTGAAGTTTGTGATTCCTGTAGCATGCACGTATGGTGAACCATTATGTGATGAAGTCGGAGCATGATTTATTTATTGATTGTCTTCCTTATGAGTGACGGTCGGGGACGAGCGATGGTCTTTTCCTACCAATCTATCCCCCTAGGAGCATGCTCATAGTACTTTGTTTCGATGACTAATAGATTTTTGCGATAAGTATGTGAGTTCTTTATGACTAATGTTGAGTCCATGGATTATACGCACTCGCACCCTTCCATCATTGCTAGCCTCCTCGGTACTGTGCATTGCCCTTTCTCACCTCGAGAGTTGGTGCAAACTTTGCCGGTGCATCCAAACCCCATGATATGATACAATCTATCACTCATAAGCCTCCGTATATCTTCCTCAAAACAGCCATTGTACCTACCTATTATGGCATTTCCATAGCCATTCCAAGATATATATTGCCATGCAACTTCCATCATCTTCATATACATGACTTGAGCATCATTGTCATATTGCTTTGCATGATCGTAAGATAGATAGCATGATTTTTTCATGGCTTTTCCGTTTTTTGATGTCATTGCTACACTAGATCATTGCACATCCCAGTACACCGCTGGAGGCATTCATAGAGTCATATTTTTGTTCTAGATATCGAGTTGTAATATTGAGTTGTAAGTAAATAAAAGTGTGAGGAACATCATTATTAGAACATTGTCCCATATGAGGTTATCAAAATAAAAGAGGCCAAAGAATCCCAAAAAAAATAGGCCAAAGAAGCCCACCAAAAAAACAAAAAAAAACAAAAAAACAAAAACAAAAAAAGAGAGAAAGAGAGAAGGGGCAATGTTACTATCCTGTTACCAAACTTGTGCTTCAGAGTAGCACCATGTTCTTCATATAGAGAGTCTCTTGAGTTATCACTTTCATATACTAGTGGGAATTTTCATTATAGAACTTGGCTTGTATATTCCAATGATGGGCTTCCTCAAATGACCGAGGTCTTCATGAGCAAGCAAGTTGGATGCACACCCACTTAGTTTCCAGTTGGAGCTTTCATGCACTTATAGCTCTTAGTCCATCCGTTGCATGGCAATCCCTACTCATGACATTGACATCAATTAATGGGCATCTCCATAGCCCGTTGATTAGCCGCGTCGATGTGAGACTTTCTCCTTTTTGTCTTCTCCACACAACCTCCACCATTATATTCTATTCCACCTATAGTGCTATGTCCATGGCTCACGCTCATGTATTGCGTGAAAGTTGAAAAGGTTTGAGAACATCAAAAATATGAAACAATTGCTTCGCTTGTCATCGGGGTTGTGCATGATTTGAATATTTTGTGAGGTGAAGATGGAGTATAGCCAGACCATATGATTTTGTAGGGATAACTTTCTTTGGCCATGTTATTTTGAAAAGACATGATTGCTTTATTAGTATGCTTGAAGTATTATTGTCTTAATGTCAAATGATAGACTATTGCTTTGAATCACTCGTGTCTTAATATTCATGCCATGATTAGATTACATGATCAAGATTATGCTAGGTAGCATTCCACATAAAAAATTATCTTTTTTATCATTTACCTACTCGAGGACGAGTAGGAATTAAGCTTCGGGATGCTGATACGTCTCCGTCGTATCTATAATTTTTGATTGTTCAATGCCAATATTATACAACTTTCATATATTTTTGGCAACTTTTTATACTATTTTTGGGACTAACATATTGATCCAGTGCCCAGTGCTAGTTCCTGTTTGTTGCATGTATTTTATTTCGCAGAAAATCCATATCAAATGGAGTACAAACGGGATAAAAACTGACGGAGATTTTTTTGGAATGTATTTTATTTTTGGGAAGAAGAATCAACGCGAGGCGGTGCCCGAGGGGGCCATGAGGCAGGGGGTGCGCCCTGGCCCCTCGTGGACACCCTGTAAGGCAGTTGATGCCCTTCTTTTTCCACAAGAAAACCAATATCCGGATAGAGATCGTGTTAAAATTTCAGCCCAATCGGAGTTACGGATCATCGGGAATTTAAGAAACGTTGAAAGGGTAGAATCAGCCGGCGCAGAAACAGAGAGAGATAGAGAGACGGATCCAATCTCGGAGGGGCTCTCACCCCTCCCATGCCATGGAGGCCATGGACCAGAGGGGAAACCGTTGTCCCATCTATGGAGAAGGTAAAGTAAGAAGAATAAGAAGGGGGCTCTCTCCCCCACTCTTCCGGTGGCGCTAGAACAATCTACACCAACAACTTCACCGCCATCATAACCAACTCTTCCCTCCTCTATGCAGCGGTGTAACCCCTCTTTTACCCGCTTTAATATCTACTTAAACATGGCGCTCAACGCTATATATTGTTTCCCAATGATGTATGGCAATCGTATGATGTTTGAGTAGATCTGTTTTGTCCTATGGGTCAATTGATGATCGTGATTGGTTTGAGTTGCATGTTTTATTATTGGTGCTGTCCTATGGCGCTCTCCGTGTCGCGCAAGCGTGAGGGATCCCCTCTGTAGGGTTTGCAATATGTTCATGATTTGCTTATGGTGGGTGGTGTGAGTGATAGAAACACAGACCCGAGTAAGTAGGTTGTTTGCGTATGGGAATAAAGAGGACTTGATGCCTTATAATGCTATGGTTGGGTTTTACCTTAATGATCTTTAGTAGTTGCGGATGATTTCTAGAGTTCCAATCATAAGTGCATATGATCCAAGAAGAGGAAGTATGTTAGCTTATGCCTCTCCCTAAAATAAAATTGCAATAGTGATTACTGGTCTAGTTATCGATTGCCTAGGGACAAATAACTTTCTTGTGTGAAAGAAGCTCTCTACTAAACCTAACTTAGTTATGTCTTTATCCAAACAGCCCCTACTTTTTATTTATGTGCTCTTTATTATCTTGCAAACCTATCCAACATCATCTACAAAGTACTTCTAGTTTCATATTTGTTCTAGGTAAAGCAAACGTTAAGCGTGCAGATAGTTGTATAAGTGGTAGATAGAACTTGAGGGAATATTTGTTCTACCTTTATCTCCTCGTTGGGTCCGACACTCATACTTATTGAAAGAGGCTACAATTGAGCCCCTATACTTGTGGATGATCAGGACACAACCCACATCGGCGCGCTAGGGAGCCCAGGTGCGCCCAGGTGGGTAGTGCCCTCCTCGCCCCACCTCCAGTGCCTATATTTTGGTATATAAGTCATTTTGAACTAGAAAAAAGAAGGGGGGGACTTTGGGAACGAAGCGGCACCACCTCGAGGCGGAACTTGTGTAGGAGCACTTTTGCCCTCCGGCAGAGCGATTCCGCCGGGGGAACTTCCCTCCCATAGTGGGAAATCATCGTTATCATCATCACCAACAACTCTCCCATCTTGGGGAGGGAAATCTCCATCAACATCTTCAACAGAACCATCTCCTCTCAAACCCTAGTTCAGCTCTTGTGTTCAATCTTGTTACCTGAACTATATATTGGTACTGTGGGTGACTAGTAGTGTTGATTACATCTTGTAGTTGATTACTAAATGGTTTATTTGGTGGAAGATTATATGTTCAGATACAATATGCTATTTAATACCCCTCTGATCATGAGCATGTTTATCATTTGTGAGTAGTTACCTTTGTTCTTGAGGTCACGGGAGAAATCATGTTGCAAATAATCATGTGAATTTGATATGTGTTCGATATTTTGATAGTATGTATGTTGTGATTCCCTTAGTGGTGTCATGTGAACATCGACTAAATGACACTTCACCATATTTGGGACTAAGGGATTGCATTGTGGAGTAGCAATTAGATGATGGGTTGCGAGAGCGACAGAAACTTAAACCCTAGTTTATGCGCTATTCCGTAAGGGATCGATTGGATCCAAAAGTTTAATGCTATGGTTAGAATTTATTCTTAATACATTTCTTGTAGTTGCGGATGCTTGCGGGAGGGTTAATCATCAGTATGAGGTTTGTTCAAGTAAGAACAGCACCTAAGCACCGGTCCACCCGCATATCAAATTATCAAAGTAGCGAACACGAATTAAACCAACATGATGAAAGTGACTAGATGAAATTCCCGTGTACCCTCAAGAACGCTTTGCTTATCATAAGAGACCATTTTGGCCAGTCCATTGCCTCAAAAGGATTGGGATACCTTGTTTCACTTTTGTTACTACTATCGCTACTTGCTCGTTACAAATTATCTTGCTATCAAACTACTCTGCTACTTACAATTTCAGCACTTGCAGACATTACCTTACCAAAAACTACTTGTCATTTCCTTCTGCTCCTCGTTGGGTTCGATACTCTTACTTATCAAAAAGAGAAACAATTGATCCCCTATACTTGCGGGTCATCAAGGCAATTTTCTGGCGCCGTTGCCAGGGAGTGAAGTGCCTTTGGTAAGTGGAATTTGGTAAAGAAACATTTATATAGTGTGCTGAAATCTATTGTCACTTGTTTGGGGTATATTCACTGTTGGGGAACGTAGTAATTTCAAAAAAAAAAATCTACGCACACGCAAGATCATGGTGATGCATAGCAACGAGAGGGGAGGGTGTTGTCCATGTACCCTCGTAGACCGAAAGCGGAAGCGTTAGCACAACGCGGTTGATGTAGTCGTACGTCTTTATGATCCGACCGATCAAGTACCAAACGTACGACACCTCCGAGTTCATCACATGTTCAGCCCGATGACGTCCCTTGAACTCCGATCCAGCTGAGTGTTGAGGGAGAGTTTCTTCAGCATGACGGCGTGGTGATGATGATGATGTTCTACCAACGCAGGGCTTCTCCTAAGCACCGCTGTAGTATTATCGAGGTGGACTATGGTGGAGGGGGGCACCGCACACGGCTAAAAGATCAACTGATCAATTGTTGTGTCTCTAGGGTGCCCCCTGCCCCTGTATATAAAGGAGCAAGGGGGGGTGCAGCCGGCCAGGAGAGAGGGCGCGCCAGGAGGAGTACTACTCCCACCGGGAGTAGGACTCCCCCCCTTTCCTAGTTGGATTAGGACTTGGGAGGGGGGAAGAGGAGGGAGAGAAGAAGGAAGGGGGGCGCCGCCCCTGTCCTTGTCCTATTCAGACTACGGGGGAGGGGCACGCGGCCCAACCCTGGCCGCCTCTCCTCTTCTCCGTAAAGGCCCACTAAGGACCATTAACCTCCCGGGGGTTTCCGGTAACCTCCCGGTACTCAGGTAAAATCCCGATTTCACCCGGAACACTTCCGATATCGAAACATAGGCTTCCAATATATCAATCTTCATGTCTCGACCATTTCGAGACTCCTCGTCATGTCCGTGATCACATCCGGGACTCCAAACGACCTTCGATACATCAAAACATATAAACTCATAATATAACTGTCATCGAAACGTTAAGCGTGCGGACCCTACGGGTTCGAGAACTATGTAGACATGACCGAGACACGTCTCCGGTCAATAACCAATAGCGGAACCTGGATGCTCATATTGGCTCCCACATATTCTACGACGATCTTTATCGATCAGACTGCATAACTACGTACGTTGTTCCCTTTGTCATCGGTATGTTACTTGCCCGAGATTCGATCGTCGGTATCTCAATACCTAGTTCAATCTCATTACCGGCACGTCTCTTTACTCCTTCTGTAATCCATCATCCCGCAACTAACTCATTAGTTGCAATGCTTGCAAGGCTTAAGTGATGTGCATTACCGAGGGGGCCCAGAGATACCTCTCCGACAATCGGAGTGACAAATCCTAATCTCAAAATATGCCAACCCAACAAGTACCTTCAGAGACACCTGTAGAGAACCTTTATAATCACCCAGTTACGTTGTGACGTTTGGTAGCACTCAAAGTGTTCCTCTGGTAAACGGGAGTTGCATAATCTCATAGTCATAGGAACATGTATAAGTCATGTAGAAAGCAATAGCAACATACTAAACGATCGGGTGCTAAGCTAGCGGAATGGGTAAGGTTAATCACATCATTCTCCTAATGATGTGATCTCGTTACTCAAATGACAACTCATGTCAATGGATAGGAAACTTAACCATCTTTGATCAACGAGCTAGTCAAGTAGAGGCATACTAGTGACACTCTGTTTGTCTATGTATTCACACATGTATTATGTTTCCGGTTAATGCAATTCTAGCATGAATAATAAACATTTATCATGATATAAGGGAATAAATAATAACTTTATTATTGCCTCTAGGGCATATTTCCTTCATTCACCTCGTCCGGAACCACAATTAGCTACCCCTCAACCTACTATACCTACTAAAAATATTGAATATGAAATTCCTTCGGGAATGATAGAACAACTGCTAGCTACTCCTTATGCAGGAGATGGAACCGAACATCCTGATATGCACTTCATTTATGTAGAACAAATTTGTGGATTGTTCAAGCTTGCAGGTTTACCCGGAGATGAAGCTATGCGATGATATTGGATCTTGGAATTGGAATCGTTTGAAATTGGAGTTCCACCAAAAAAATTATCAGATGCATCTAGTTCGTCGTGATCAGAATTATATATATAATTTTTGGCCTTGTGAAGGATAAAGTATCCCTCTAGCTTGGGGGAGGCTTAAGTCAATGTTATATTCATGCCCCAATCATGAGCTCTCAAGAGAAATTATTATCCAGAATTTTTATGCTCGGCTTTCTCGTAGTGATTAAACCATGCTTGATACTTCTTGTGTTGGTTCTTTTATAAAGAATACTATTGAATTCTGGTCGGATATTTTGGAAAGAATTAAACGCAACTCTGAAGATTGGGAACTCGTCGAAGGTAAAGAGTCAGGTATTAAACTTAAATATGATTGTGTAAAAAAATTTATGGATAGAGATTCTTTTCAAAAGATTAGCACTAAATATGGACTTCACTCTAAGATAGTAGCCTCCTTTTGTGAATCATTTGCTACTCCTGTTGAACTCCCTAAAGAGAAGTGGTTTAAATATCACCCACCTATTAAAGAAGAAATTAAAGAACCAGTACCAGTTAAAGATGAAACTATACTTTATAATGGTGATCCAGTTGTTCCTTCTGCTTATATTGAGAAACCACCTTTCCCTGTTAGGATAAACGAACATGCTAAAGTTTCAACTGTAGTTAACAAAAGCTATATTAAAACACCTAAACCTAATGAACAAATTAAAGTATAACATATTGTTGATATGGTTAAAGATCTCTTGGAAGAAGATATGGATGGGCTTGTTATTTACTTCTGTGAAGAAGCTGCTAAAATTGCCAAACCTGATAAAAAGGATAAACATCAACATGTTATTGGCATGCCCGTTGTCTCGGTTAAAATAGTAGATTGTTGTTATCTTGGTTTATGTGATAGTGGTGCTAGTGTGAGTGCTATTCCTTACACCTTATATCAAGAAATTATGAAAGACATAACACCTGCAGAAATAGAAGACATAGATGTTACTATTAAACTTGCTAACAGAGACACTATATCACTGATTGGGATTGTTAGAGATGTTGAAGTCTTGTGTGGGAAATTAAATACCCTACTGATTTTCTTGTTCTTGGTTCCCCACAAGATGACTTTTGTCCCATTATCTTTGGTAGACCTTTCTTGAACACCGTTAATGCTAAGATAGATTGCAAGAAACAAACTGTCGGTGTTAGTTTTGGTGATGAGTCAAATGAGTTTAATTTTTCCATGTTTAGTAGAAAGCTTCATGAAAAAGAATTGCCTAGTAAAGACGAATTAATTGGTCTTGCTTCTATTGCTGTACCACCCACTGATCCTTTAGTACAATATTTGCTAGATCATGAAAATGATTTACATATGCATGAAAGAAATGAAATAGATAAAATATTCTTTGAACATTGTTCCCTGCTTAAACACAATTTTCCTATTGAAACTCTAGGAGGTCCTCCTCCATCGAAAGGGGATCCTATGTTTGAATTGAAACAATTACCAGACACTTAGAAATATTCTTATCTTGATGAAAAGAAGATATATCATGTTATTATTAGTGCTAACCTTTAAGAACATGAAGAATAATGATTATTGAAAGTTCTAAGGAAGCACCAAGCTGCGATTGGATATACTCTTGATGATTTAAAGGGCATTAGTCCCACTCTATGTCAGCACAAAATTAATTGGGAACCTGATGCCAAACCCGTTGTTGATCACCAACGTCGGTTAAATCCAAAAATGAAGGAAGTGGTAAGAACGGAAATCTTAAAGCTTCTGGAAGAAGGTATATTCTATCCTATAGCTAATAGTAGATGGGTAAGTCATGTTCATTGCATCCCTAAGAAAGGAGGTATTACTATTGTTCCTAATGATAAGAATGAACTTATTCCACAAAGAATTGTTACAGGCTATAGAATGGTGATTGATTTTAGAAAATTAAATAAAGCAACTAGAAAAGATCATTACCCTCTGCCTTTTATTGATCAAATTCTTGAAAGGTTATCTAAGCACACACACTTTTGCTTCCTTGATGGATATTCTGGCTTTTTACAAATACTTGTTTCTCAACCTTATCAGGAAAATACCACTTTACTTGTCCCTTTGTAACCTATGCTTATAGACATATGCCTATTGGTTTATGTAATGCACCTACTACCTTTCAAAGATGTATGACTGCTATATTCTCTGACTTTTGTGAAAAGATTGTTGAGGTTTTCATGGATGATTTCTCTATTTATGGGAAGTCTTTTGATGATTGTTTAAGCAATCTTGATCGAGTTTTGCAGATATGTGAACAAACAAATCTTGTCTTGAATCGGGAGAAGTGCTACTTTATGGTTAATGAAGGCATTGTCTTGGGTCATAAAATTTCTGATAGAGGTACTGAAGTGGACCAAGCTAAGCTTCATGCAATTGAGAAAATGCCATATCCTATAGATATAAAGGTATTCGTAGTTTCTTAGGTCATTCTGGTTTCTATAGGAGATTTATCAAAGTCTTTCCTAAAATTTCTAGGCCTCTTACTAGTCTTTTGCAAAAGGATATTCCTTTTCTTTTTGATGATGATTGTCCAGAAGCCTTTGATACACTCAAGAAAGTCTTATTTTCTACACCTATTGTTCAACCACCTGATTGGAACTTGCCTTTTGAAATTATGTCTGATGCTAGTGATTATGTTGTTGGTGCTGTTATAGGACAAAGAGTTGATAAGAAATTGAATGTTATTCATTATGCTAGTTAAATCTAGATAGTGCTCAAAGATATTATGCTACTATTGTTCAACCACCTGATTGGAACTTGCCTTTTGAAATTGAATGTTATTCATTATGCTAGTAAAATCTTAGCAATGGTGTTTGCTTGTGATAAAATTAGACCTTATATTGTTGATTCAAAATTAACTTTTCACACAGACCATGTTGCTATTTAATATCTTATGGAAAATAAGGATGCTAAACCTAGACTTATTTGATGGGTTCTCTTATTACAAGAGTTTGATTTACATGTCATTGATAGAAAAGGAGCTGAGAACCCAGTAGCTGATAATTTGTCTAGGCTTGAAAATTTGCCCCATGACCCACTTCCTATTGATGATAGTTTTCCTGATGAGCAGTTAGTTGCAATAAATGTTGCTCATAATACTCCTTGGTATGCCGATTATGCTAACTACATTGTTGCTAAATATTTACCACCTAACTTTACATACCAACAGAAGAAAAAAATTCTTCTATGATTTAAGACATTACTTTTGGGATGACCCACACCTTTATAAAGGAGTAGATGTTATTATTAGACGTTGTGTACCTGAGCATGAATAGGGACAAATCCTACGAAAATGTCACTCTGAAGCTTATGGAGGACATCATGCTGGAGATAGAACTGCCCACAAGGTATTGCAACCTGGATTTTATAGGCTTACTCACATCAAGGATGCTCGTAACTTCGTCTTATCTTGTGATGAATGCCAAAGAATATGTAATATCGATAAGCGTCAAGAAATGTCTATGAATTATTAACTTGCTGTTGAACCAGTTGATGTTTGGGGATTTGATTACATGGGACCTTTTCCTTCCTCTAATGGGTATACACATATTTTGGTTGCTGTTGATTATGTTACTAAATGGGTAGAAGTTAATCCAACCAGTAGTGCTGATCCCAACACCTCTATTAAAATGCTTAAGGAAGTTATTTTCCCAAGGTTTGGAGTCCCTGGATATTTAATGACTGATGGTGGTTCACACTTTATTCATGGTGCTTTCCGTAAAATGCTTGCCAAGTATGATGTTAACCATAGAGTAGCATCACCTTATCATGCTCAGTCTAGTGGTCAAGTTTAACATAGCAATAGAGAAATAAAATTAATTTTGCAAAAGACTGTTAATAGGTCCAGGAAGAATTGGTCTAAGAAATTAGATGATGCACTTTGGGCTTATAGAACAACATATAAAAATCCTATGGGTATATCTCCTTATAAAATGGTTTATGGAAAAGCTTGTCATTTGCCTCTTGAGTTAGAACATAAAGCATATTGGGCCATCAAAGAGCTAAACTATGATTTCAAGCATGCTGGTGAAAAGAGGTTATTTGATATTAGCTCACTACATGAATGTAGAACCCAAGCTTATGAAAATGCAAAATTATTCAAAGAAAAAGTAAAAAGATGGCACGACAAAAGAATCCAAAAGCATTAGTTTAAAGTCGGAGAATATGTTCTTTTGTACAACTCTCGTTTCAGATTCTTTGCAGGAAAACTCCTCTCAAAATGGGAAGGTCCCTATGTTATTGAGTAGGTTTATCAGTCTGGAGCCATCAAAATAAATAATTCCGAAGGTACTAACCCGAAGGTTGTCAATGGGCAATGAATAAAGTATTATATCTCAGGTACGCCCATTAATGTTAAAAGTAATATTATCCAAACGATGGCACTAGAAGAACACATAAAAGAGTCCTTCCGGAACACTCCAGAATCGTGAAAATAAGGAGGTACGTGATACGGTAAGTAAACGAACTCTGAAATATCCGCAAAAATATTTTTTTATCAGTTTTGGAATATTTATGAATTTTGGGAATAAAGAAACTTCCAGGAAGCATCCCCTGGTGAGCACAAGACACCAGGTGCGCCAGGTTGGCGCGCCCAGGTGGGTTGTGCCCACCTGGGACACCTTCCGGACTCGATTTTTCTTCCGTATGCTTGTCCTCCAAGACAAAAAATCTATATATACTTCCTGAACCTGTTAATCACCGTATCGCGAAGAAATCCTCTGTTTTCTTTTCCTTGCTATTTTTCTGTCAGATCCCATCTAAGATGGCCTCTTCAAGCTCCTCCCAGGAAAATTATTCTAGAATGTCATCAACCCATATCGGCAGGAAGTGGTGCAGGACCCTCAGGTCATCCAGATGCATGAGGGGGTGCTTCACCTCCGCGGTGTGCCATGTCCCAAGGGGAGGGGAACCATGGAGGCCAGGCTTGAAGCTGTGGAGCAAGATGTCTTTCCCGTGATCTCAAGGTGGATGGCAAGCCCATGAAGGACATCATCTTCACCCTCAATGAGCAAATCAACTTTCTCCAAATCCAGATCTATGATCTTCAAAACCAAGTCTTTGAATATGAGGCGAGGTTTAAAGGTATGAGTTTGGCTGCTGGTTGCAGGACTCATGAGACTCACTCCTCCTCTTATGATGGTGGGCCATCGCCATGGAAATCCGAGGACAAGATCTCTCCTTCATCACCACCATCATCATCTTCACCACCAACAGAGAATTAAGTATCGGGTATGGGAACTTCCCTTGGGTTCCGCCAAGCTTGGGGGAGGTGTCCTGGTATCGTACTAATCCCACTATATTTTTGCCTTTACATATTTTAGTTCCACCTTTTTGCTTTAGATGAATAAAAGTTTGTTTGATCCTTTCTTCTTTGAGAGTTTTCTTAGTGATATATCCTTGTAATCGTGTGCAAGTTATATAATAAAGTTTAGTTTGAGTTTTTGTTTTCTTTAATTTCATGTTGCAAATAAAGGAAGAAAAAGAAATAACGAAATAAATAAAAGAAAGGAAATAAATAAATAAAGAAAAGATCATGTACTAATCCTATGGTACGTGATGACACCACACAAGGAAAAGTATAAGTAGAGAATTTTATTAGAGATTGACAAACATAGCATTAGTCAATGATTCAACTCATGAAAGAATTAATAAGGGAAGAGAAGATTCACATATTAATATACTATCCTAGAAATCTTTTGTGATTATGAGCCCTCATCAAAATATTATATGCCAAAATTGTTAATGATGCACAACGAAATCAACTTAATTATTCATGTTTGTTCATATTCACATAGAAGTCATATTATCATAGATCCTTTAACATGTGGTTCTTGCCCCTATCTTTGCTAGCCAAAAATTCCACACTAAGTAGAGATACTACTTGTGCATCCAAAAGCCCTTAAACCCAAATCTTATTTTCATGTGCCCACCATCCCTACCTCGGGATTGAGCAAGATCCCTCAAGTAAGTTGTCATCAGTGCGAAAACGCAATAAAATTTGCTTCTAATAGTGTGAGATCATTTAGTGTAAGAGAAAATTGAGTGTTGCCACGAACTTGTGATGGTGATGAATAAAAGCGATAGACTGCATAATAAAGGTCGCTATCACAAGGGGCAATGTAATGTGACGTTCTTTTGCACTAAGGGATTGATCATACAAACAAATAAGCACATGGGAAGCTCTGCTTCCCTCTATGAATGGCATATCTTTTACTTTTAGGTATTTACCTTTATGCAAGAGTCAAATTTTTCTCTCTATTCCTTTTATTTTTTCTCCGTTGGCAAGCATCATGTTGTAGCGACCAGACCTCAACCAGTCTGATCTCTGTGTTCCGATGTCATCCCTGGATCAGTAATGCTGACACCACACAGTACTTGAAGGATTTATAACAGAGTAGCAATCACACACTTATTACATCATGTGTCTCAAAAGAGAACTTATTACAATAAATAAGGCTTAAGACCATCTAATAATGATAACAACAGAAAGCTTGGAAGATAAGTGAGTCCATCAACTCCAACGGCATCACTGAGTATAGAACCACGACCTAAATTTCTCCTTAGTCGTTGTCTAAAAAGTCTGCAACATGAACGTTGCAGCCCGAAAATGGGTCAGCACAAGGAATATGCTGGCAAAGTAACACATAGAGAATGATGGAAGAATAAGACTATACTACATGCATATTTGGCCGGTGGAAAGCTCTATGGTTACAGTTTTGCGTAAAACCAATTTTCCCTACTACAAAGGAATAAATTTTATTTAACTATCATGGTAGTTGTTAAACATTGAGAGTGTAGACACCCTCTCAATACCAATTAAGCATCAGCATTAACCCAACAAAATTAATTAGAGTAACATGAAGAGATTGACATGATAATCCAAGTACTAGATACTCAAGATGTCCATAACAGGGGACACGGCTAACCATGATTAGTTTATACACTCTGCAGAGGTTTCCGCACTTTTCCCCACAAGACTCGATGTCCTCCGCTGGGATTCTCGCACTACATGGTGTTTGAGAAACAGATGACCGAGACATAGTCTTTCAGAAGCGCTTGCACCTTACTAATGGGTAGACCGTACCAACCTACATCCCCTACATCTGCTAGTCTACCACTGTAAGAGTTCGCACGACTTAGTCAACTATGCTAGAGCTCATAGTAGCTTGTGGCTGCACACGGAAGTTTCTAGTATGAATAATCTCATGATCCCTTTGAGCCTGGGTGGCGGTCCAAAAGAAAAATAGGCAATCGCTGGAATACCCAGGTGCCTCAATCCACCCAGATGTGTGTTTAAGTTGCCACCTTAAATAAACCATTGATTAACAATCTCACATCTGTCATGGATACACTCACCCAATCCACGTCTACTAGCATAGCATAGCGATAAGCAACGTAGAAGTAGCTCCCAAAGGTTTGATAATAAAACAGGTAATAGGTACTACCTCATCTACTTCCCAAAACCCACAATTTAATTAGATCCTAAACATGCAATGTGTGAGGATTGATCTAATGCAATAAAGGCTGGGTAATAGGAAGTATGATCAAAGTGTTACTTGCCTTGTTGATGATCCGTGAAACCTAGGGATTCGAAGTAGCAAGCGGGGCAATCCGGGTACCCTATCGCAAACAAACAAGCATATAATAAGTACACATCTAATGCACACGTAAAAATCAAATAAGAGATCTAACCAGATAGTTCAACTTAAGAACTCCGGTTGGCAAAAAGAATCAAATTGAACGAAGCAACGAAAGACAAACGGTAAAAGAAACAAACTCCATTTACTAATTTGAATCTATGTTAAATTTTACTGAGGCAAAACTTGTTTGAGTTGGTTAAATGGAAAGAGGGTTTCGAGATGAAACTCTAGGCGCTTGAATTGCCTGATTCCGATAAACGAGCGAAAAGTTATACTAGAACGAAAATCGGATCAGAAATCGCGATCAGAAATAATTGTGGAAAATCCGAGAAAAAGAGAAACGACGAACAGATTAACGAACGAACATTCATTTTCTAGAACTTAACGATGAACGCGTCTGCTAAAATGAACGAACGCTCGCTATATAAATAAACCGGAAAAAACTGATCTATTTAAAAAAAACTAGGGTTTTCTAAAAAACAGAATCGGTGTTTCTCAGAAAACCGGGCGGCGGCGGCTACCTCAGCTCGGACTCCGGCGAGGCGGGTGGCGGGGCTGCGTGGGCGGGGCGGCGGCGCGGGCGGCGGCGGCGGCGGGGCTGCGTGAGCGGGGCGGCGCGGCTCGGCTCGGAGCTCCAGGGGGCCCCCGGGTGGCTATTTAAAGGGGGAAGGGGGGGCGGCGGCCTGGCTTGGGGAGGGGGTCAGGCGGCGCGGGTGGCTCCGGCTCGGACTCTGAGTCCGGCGGCAGCATGGCGCAGGAGGCGGCGGCTCCTGGTGGGCCGGCCTGGCTTGGCTGGGCCTTTGGCCCAGTCGGGCGCGTGTTTTTTTAAAAAAAATTCACGGGACTATAAAAATTATAGAAAAATAAATAAAAATCTAAAAATGCCAAAACAAATTTTCACCGTCTAAATAAAATATTTAGAAGAGGATGAACATTTTCTTGGCCTAAATGCAATTTTTGAAAACGTTCAATTTTTCCTAAATTCAAAAAAACAACAACGAAAAACTCCGAGATACAACTTATTTGATTTTATTATTAAATCCTCAATATTTCTTTATTTTTGGAAAGTCATTTTATTCCCTCTCTCATATTTTTAAATAGAAATAGTTGAAGATAAATAAATAAAATCAAATGATCCTATTTTTCAAAATTTGAGAAAACTCAAATATGAAAAGAACGAAATCCCCAACTCTATCCGAGGGTCCTTGAGTTGCATGAAATTTCTAGGATCAACCAAAATGCAATAAATATGATATGCATTGATGATCTAGTGTATAACATTCCAAATTGTAAATTTGGGATGTTACACATGTGGTGAGGAAAGATCTAGGCACATATGTCCATTTGAATATGGGTGGCATGAGTTATTATTGTTGACATCACCCTTGACGTAAGTATGTTGGGAGACGAAACTATAAGCCCCTATATTTCTATGTGTTCGGTTGAAACGTTTTGCTCATGTGTACTCAGTGAGTGTTACCAACCATAGAAGACTATATGATAGCTGAGTCTGTGGATTTTCCTAGAGGCTCTGACACGTGACCCTTCTTGAAAAGATGATGAATTGTAGTTGGAAAGTTGACTGATAACATACTTTGTTGGTCTCTAATAGAGTTTTTGCTTTATACTTCGATTGTGTGATGAACTATTACTTATTCATGAGAAGTATATGATGAAAGTCTTATGATAGAAGTCCTATGTTTAATTTTGTTGCTGTTGTAATAATCAACATGATGGTTCTATGTCCGTATTTTTTTATCGACACCTCTCTCTCAAAGCATGTGGACATGTTTTCGGATTTCGGTTTTCGCTTGAGGACAAGCGAGGTCTAAGCTTGGGGGAGTTGATACGTCCATTTTGCATCATGTTTTCTTACTATTATTTACAATGTTTTTATCCATAATTTGCAAGGTACACACCACGAGGGAGAATTCTGGCAGCCGAAAATCTGGACCTAGAAAAGCTACGTCAGGCCACCTATTCTGCACAACACCAAACAAGCTGAAACTTCACGGAGATTTTTTATGGATTATTTAAGAATTATTGGAGCAAATAACTACCAGAGGGGGCCCACCAGGTGGGCACTACCCACCTGGGCGTGCTAGGGAGCCCAAGCGCGCCCTGTTGGGTTGTTCCCTCCTCGGCCCACCTTCGGTGCCCATATTTTGGTATATAAGTCATTTTTACCTAGAAAAAATAAGGAGAGGACTTTCGGGATGAAGCGCCGCCGCCTCGAGGTGGAACTTGGGCAAGAGCACGTTTGCCCTCTGGCGGAGCGATTCTGCCAGGGGAACTTCCATCCCGGAGGGGGAAATCATCGTCATCATCATCACCAACAACTCTCCCATCTTGGGGAGGGCAATCTCCATCAACATCTTCAACAACACCATCTCCTCTCAAATCGTAGTTCATCTCTTGTGTTCAATCTAGTTGTTGGAACTATAGATTGGTACTTGTGGGTGACTAGTAGTGTTCATTACATCTTGTAGTTGATTACTATATGGTTTATTTGGTGGAATATTATATGTTCGAATCCAATATGCTAATTAATACCCCTATGATCATGAGCATGTTTATCAGTTGTAAGTAGTTACCTCTGTTCTTGAGGTCACGGGAGAAATCATGTTGCAAGTAATCATGTGAATTTGATGTGTGTTTGATATTTTGATAGTATGTATGTTGTGATTCCCTTAGTGGTGTCATGTGAACGTCGACTACATGACATTAACCATATTTGGGCCTAAGGGAGTGCATTGTGGAGTAGCAATTAGATGATGATTTGCGAGAGTGACAGAAACTTAAACCCTAGTTTATGCGCTATTCCGTAAGGGACCAATTGGATCCAAAAGTTCAATGCTATGGTTAGAATTTATTCTTAATACTTTTCTCATAGTTGCGGATGCTTGTGGGAGGGTTAATCATATGTAGGAGGTTTGGTCAAGTCAAAACGGCACCTAAGCACCAGTCCACCCACATATCAAATTATCAAGGTACCGAGCACGAATTAAACCAACATGATGAAAGTGACTAGATGAAATTCCCGTGTACCCTCAAGAATGATTTGCTTATCATAAGAGACCGTTTTGGCATGTCCTTTGCCTCAAAAGGATTGTGCTTCCTTGCTGCTTTTTTGTTACTACTATCGTTACTTACTCATTATAAATTATCTTGCTATCAAACTACTCTGCTACTTACAATTTCCGCACTTGCAGACATTACCTTACTAAAAACTACTTGTCAGTTCCTTCTGCTCCTCGTTGGGTTCGACACTCTTACTTATCGAAAAGAGATGCAATTGATCCCCTATACTTGTGGGTCATCGTACACCCAACAAGAGGCGGGTCATGCAGACAAACAAGAAAGTGGTTTAGCAGCACGACAAGCTTGGCGGGCTGCATCCTCAGCGTGAGACCTGGCAGCGCATTTATTACAAATTGTCCTAACTGCCGGAGTTAGGTATGATAGCACTACTAGCTACCTAATCAGTAGATTATCACTAATCTGCCTCTGTGGTAACCCCTTAACTTATAAAAGGAGGGTCGTGGCGACCTTAGAAAGGATTCATACCCTTTTACACTCTTAAATACATAGTTGCTCTCCCCGAGGCAACCTTTCCTGGCTTGAGCATTGTGTGTTCGTCATGGTCATCCTTCCAATCCACCAAAGAAGGACTAGGGTTTTATGCTTCGTAGTGGCTTTAACCTAGGTAAAAACAACCAGCGTCACCCCTGTCGTGCTGCTCCATGGTCTCCGCTCATTGTGCAATGTGCCCTCCCCCTTGGTGACCCACAAGGGGCTGATGGCCCCATATGTGATTGTTATCCACCATGACACTTCCTTGATTGGAAAATACCAAATTGGACATCAGCCTCAGCCAATGGCCGAACGACACGATTCCAGCGGTCGGATTTGAGCACAACGGTAACATTCCTTATCGAGCAAGAAATGCTAACTCCTTGGTCCAAGGCAAATCTCTTGTGGCAAAGAAGATCACAGTCTCTTGCCAGCAAGTATTTGCTTGGAGCACAAGGGTATTCCTCTCACATCTTTCATAGTTTATGGCTAAGCATCACAGCGGATCTAAGAATTGAGAACCTATACCCTCTTTATAGTACGGAGGTCCTATGACTCGAAAGACTAAAAGAAGAAACACGAAATGAATGCTACATATTGACTTTCTCTTCGACTTCAATCGCTGCAATCAATTTCTTTGGATGACAGTACCGAAACAAGAACTTTGTTTCTACAATAATTCTTTGAGGGTCGATTTCTTCACATCAATCCTCTCAACTCTATCACTTCAACAAATATAGCTTGTTCTTCCTCGAACTCAACACCAGAGATAGCATTCTCTTCAGTTGTGTATGGACTTTTTCTCTTTGTCTGCACTAGCAAACAAATCAGTCCATACCTGTTTCTGTCAACAATCTCCAAAACACAAGGTAGGCAGATATTTCACCAATAGAAACCATGGACATCCTTGTTGAGAGAGAAAGAGGCCACCGCCGCCTTGTGTGAGATACTGTGAAGAGAGACAAACCCCGGCAGGCAGGCTCCATTGTATATAGTGGAGCGAACTACTTTTTTGTCCAAAAAAATCATTTTATATTCTATAAGTGTGATTGAGCAATATAACTTCATTTAAAAATAACGTGCCAATGCATTTGTTTTGTGAATGTGTGGCACACGACCTCCGTAAGTAAACAACCACTACACGCTCTCAAATTAGCATGTGGGCTGCCATTTCGTATAGAAATGAGCTCCAGCGTGTACCCGCGCGGGTGTGGCTGGGAACGAAGCGTGAGTACGTGCACCTATTCTCTTTGTGTACGTACACCACCTATGTGGGTGTGTGTGACATAAATACAAACCTAGAGAGAGATGGTGTTTGGGTTCGTGAGTGTTTTTTTGTGGGGGGGGGGTCCGTGAGATATAGACATGGAATATGTGTCAATGATATTTCAAAAAAAAAATGTAACAAATGCAATGTGTGTGAATCATAGGCCTGGGTATATCATATATAGAGGGGCTATCTAGAAGAAGAGAGTGGAGGTGTCATCGGCGTGAGATATCCATATAATCGAAGAGAGGGATGAAGTGTGGCGTGTGCGTGATCAATAAAGAGTTCCATCGAATTTGTGTGTGCCACTTCAAAGATATTGGGTGGCTGGCCTACTAGAACATGAGAGGGGACAGGTGAAGTTGGTCTATGTGGCATGGATACCTACCTACAGTGTTTGACTCTCGATGTGCGTGGGGCAGGGGGCAGAGACCTAACTATAGAGGTAGAATGACTAGTATATGTGTGGAGAAGGAAAGAGACCTACCTATATATTGAGGCAGATCGATCGTCATCCATGCATATGTATAGGAGAGGAATAAGGTTGGGAGAGAGACAGAGCTAGAGTGTCGGTGGGTTGGTGGTGGACGTGCTTCTCACAAATGGTGGGAGATGCCTGCTAGACAAACGGGGGGCACGACTGCAATATCAATAAGAGACGGGATGCCTGCCTGTCTATGCACACATGGCTAGAGAGGTATATCGATCGGTGTGTGCCAGAAAGAAGGAGCTGGGTGGCCTACTCACACCATGGGTGAACGACCTAAAGAGAAAAACGAATGTGCGCAATGGAGATAGAGAATGTTGAGGGAAGGTGAGAGGGAGGCGGGTGTGTGCATGCACGAGAGAAAGTCAGTGCTAGCTATAAACATAAGAGGATTGTGTGGTGTCGAAGACGAATAGAGATCATAATTCATTACAAAAGTGGATTCAGATATTTGAACAAGAGATCATATTGTTTTAAACTGACACATGCATGAATATAATTGTAATACGCATGGTGTGGTTATGAACATGTTATACTACATATAATATATAGAACATTTATTTCAATTTTTTATAATGTGTGTCTTTTGCAGCTCAGGGCTAAATACTTGTCATAATGTAGGGGTGGGGCACTATACTTTGTGTGATAAACATAGTGTACATATGAAACATGGTTTAGGTTGTGAAGATCTAGTTAGTACATCAAATGTAGTATTATTTGGAATGAAAATCAAGTTTATTCAAAATTTTGAAATCGATTTCATATAGTACACATAGTTCATATCTATCTCTATAGTAATCATGTGGTGTGTTGTTAAGATAATATACAAATGATGGTTTGACTTGGCAACAATCATGGTTGCAGATTCTTATTGAAATAGATAAATGAATTCAAATTTCGTTCGAATTGCAGCGGTAGTATAGACATTTGGAATTCCCTAAAATGTTAGTATGAGTAGGTTACATCCATTAGACAGCCAGCGAAAAAATTTAATTGGACATAACATGGATTCATAGCTTTGAATAGCATTTGTACAGTAAAACAGGACAAGACTCTCTCTTTGTGTGGTGCAAATAGTTTTATTTTTTTTGTTTTTTCATGGAGGGAAGTGCAAATTCATTTGGTATGGACATTATCACATGTTAGGCTTGTCCCTAAATTTCAACCCACGCTTTGTTATCCTGAAAATTCAGATATCACTTTGTCAATTTGTGCTCCAAAAACACGCGCCTTCACAACCCGTGCCTTGCTATCTCGAAATTACATCGCGCATGAAAACTCGCGCCTTCACAACCCGTGATTTGTTATCCCGAGAGCCGATCCATTTGATTGTGAGTGCCGAAAACTTTGGTTGAGTTAGTTGTTATTGTGATGTTCAATCTGGATTTTGTGTAAACCTGATGAGCATTTAATCATCATGCTTTTGTACCTTCTATAATCTGGGGTAAGATATTGTTGCCCTTTTCAAGTCGGCTTTGACCCATATTTTCTTTCGTACTTAGCCAATGGCTTGCCATTCCTTTAATTAAGACATAAATATTATAAGCAGTCACAACATAGGGAAAGAACCTCACTCTCGCGGGATCCTTGAGATCATTGTTCATTAGAGAACCGCAAGTTCTTAGCACCCACCAGCACCCACAAACTTATTGTCAGCTAGCACACCAAATGGGTTGTAATTCTTAATAAGAAAAGTTGCATGGTAGTGACATATTTGGATTTGTCTTTTTTGACCCATGAGGCAAAAGCCTATCCAGGGCGGTGCCGACTCGACAATAAACATTGAGAAACCTGGTTTTAAAATTACTGTAAAACCAAAACTCGCCTCAAATCATGAAACTTGGCATGGTGTTATGACATAGCACCAACATGTTGTGGTAAAAAATTAGTCCAATTTGGGACAAGTTTTGGTACAAACTTCTAACAAACCAGAGCTTCTCTCAAAAAGGGTCATGGTTCCGAGAGGGACCTTGTCACCTATGTGTGTGAAACGACATACATTATATCTTCATGCCTTGATTTATTTTACAGAGGCAACATGCAACTATAGCAGTGTTGTCCTAAAAATATGAAATTATTCACGGTTCATTTTTCCTTTTTATACATTATTTGAGTTTTCTAGGCAGTTTGGAACATACTTTGGTGTGTGCAAAGGTCATGTGTGTATGAGCCACATATGTAATTGGATATTCAATCTGTTTATGTAATCAAGTCCTTATAAGTTATATGTACATATGACGTACTTCTTTGTGTAATGACATTGCACACGGACCATACTGGGAACCCGTCGGGGATGATTTCATCAATCATTGACAATTGTATAGCACCAAGCGTTTGCCCAAAACACACACGGCTTATTAGCAGCAATCATCTGTAATATTATCGGTCTTCACACACATTTCTGACTATAGACAGGTTTGTCGCGTATCATACACATCCTATTAAATTGAACTGTTTCTGTTCTCTTTGCTCAGAGCAAATAGTTCATCCAAGTGAACTGTATGCCGTATATCGCACACACCTTGATCTGGCTGACTGTTTCTCTTACCCCGCCTAGTCACAAACAGTTCATCCGAGTGAGCCGCATGCTATATATCGCACACGCCTTCATCTGGCTGCCCGTTTCTTTTGTTCCTCCTCATCGCAAACAGATAATTCAACTGAACCGTATGCCCTGCATCGCACACGCAACTAAATTCTCAACCGTGTTTGATCCCTCCATTATCGCAAATATTTTGGACCTTTTTTGACGGGTTTTTTACACCACCGTTTGCGATTATTGCATCGCACACAATTTCGTCGAACGGTCTCTGATCGTAGTGTCGCATTAGTAGCATCCTGCAGTAGTGCACCATCAACATGCTACAGCCGCAAACGCATGGCCATACCCTCACCGCGCACGTCCCCACTGCCGCACCATCCTCGACAAGCCCGCCAGCCGAATCTGCATCGCAGAGTGCCTCATTGGCGACCCCACTGGCACCGTCCTCTTCACCGCCCACAACAACTAGAGTAAGTAATTAAACGACCACCTTCCCTCGCCCGTCTGATCCACTCTAGTTTGCTTGCCCCATGGATGCATATTCTACCTTGCCACTGTCCCTTAGTTTGTTTGATAGTGTGACACCCCCGATTCAATCATACACTAATCATACACGCAAACGTGTACGATCAAGATCAGGGACTCACGGGAAGATATCAGAACACAACTCTACAAATAAAGTAAGTCATACAAGCACCATATTACAAGCCAGGGGCCTCGAGGGCTCGAATACAAGAGCTCGATCATAGACGAGTCAGCGGAAGCAACAATATCTGAGTACAGACATAAGTAAACAAGTTTGCCTTAAGAAGGCTAGCACAAACTGGGATACAGATCGAAAGAGGCGCAGGCCTCCTGCCTGGGATCCTCCTAAACTACTCCTGGTTGTCGTCAGCGGGCTGCACGTAGTAGTAGGCACCTCTCGAGTAGTAGCAGTCATCATCGACAGTGGTGTCTGGCTCCTGGACTCCAACGTCTGGTTGCAGCAATCGGGTATAGGAAGGGGGAAAAGGGGGATCAAAGCAATCGTGAGTACTCATCCAAAGTACTCGCAAGAAAAGATCTACACTACATATGTATGCATTGGCATCAAATGGAATAAGGGTATCATATGTGGACTGGACTACAGAATGCCAGAATAAGAGGGGGATAGCTAGTCCTATCGAAGACTACGCTTCTGATAACCTCCATCTTGCAGCAGAGGAAGAGAGTAGATGGCAAGTTCACCAAGTAACATCGCATAGCATAATCGTACCTAGTGATCCTCCCCTCGTTGCCCTGGAAGAGAGTAGATGGCACTTGGAAGGGTGTATTTTATTAAGTATCTGGTTCTAGTTGTCATAAGGTCAAGGTACAACTCCAAGTCGTCCTGTTACCAAATATCATGGCTATTCCAATAGATTAACTTCCCTGCAAGGGTGCACCACATTTCCCAACACGCTCGATCCCCTTTGTCTGTACACACTTTTATGGGTCATGCCCGGCCTCGGAAGATCAACACGTTGCAGCCCTACCTAGGCACAACAGAGAGGTAAACACGCCGGTCTAAATCATATGGCTCAGGGGTCTGGGCCCATTGCACACCTGCACGTTGCGTACGCGGCCAGTGAGCAGACCTAGCCTCCCTTGTACAAGAGCAGGCATTCCAGTCCAACCCGGCGCGCGCCGCTCAGTCGCTGACGTCATGAAGGCTTCGGCTGATACCACGACGTCGAGTGCCCATAACTGTTCTTGCGTAGTTGGTTAGTGCGTATAGGCCAGTAGCCAGACTCAGATCAAATACCCAGATCTCGCTAAGCGTGTTATTTTGAAGTAACCATGAATGCCGACCAGGGCCAGGCCCACCTCTCTCCTAGGTGGTCTCAACCTCCCCTGTCACTTCGCCACAAAGTAACAGTCGGGGGCCGTCGGGAACCCAGGCCCACCACTACCTAGGTGGAACCACCTGCCCCTTCAACCCCCAACATCAGAATCACTTGCGGGTACTCAATGAGCCGACCCGACTTTAGTCACAACATTTATATGTATAAAGTATATGATATATACCCATGATCACCTCCCGAGTGATCATGACCCAGTAGTATAGCATGGCAGACAGACAAGAATGTAGGGCCACTGATGATAAACTAGCATCCTATACTAAGCATTTAGGATTGCAGGTAAGGTATCAATAGTTGTAGCAACAATGAAAATCTATGCATCAGAATAGGATTAATGGAAAGCAGTAACATGCTACACTACTCAAATGCAAGCGGTATAGAGGAGAGTAGGCGATATCTGGTGATCAAGGGGGGGACTTACCTGGTTGCTCTGGCAAGAGAGAGGGGTCGTCAAACCGTAGTCATACTGGGTAGCAGCGGCGTCGGTCTCGGTGTCTAGCGAGAGAAGAGGGGGGAAGAAACAATAAATATTATGCAAACAGATGCGCAGCGATGCATGACATGACAAGTAGCGGTGCTAGGGGTGCCCTAACGTGGTATGAGGCGGTACTAGTGAAGGGGGGAACATCCGGGAAAATATCCCCGGTGTTTCGCATTTTCGGACAAATGAACCGGAGGGGAAAGTTGCGTGTTCGCTACGCTAGGGATGTGTGGAAGACGAACGGGCTACGTATTCGGATTCGTCTCGTCGTTCTGAGCAACTTTCATGTACAAAGTTTTTCCATCCGAGCGAAGGTTTATTTTATATTGATTTTAAACGATTAAAATCAATTTTAGGATTTATTTAATTATTTAAATCAACATTATCCAGAACAGTGCACGCTGACGTCAGCATGACATCAGCAGTCAACACAGGCGTTGACTGGTCAACTGAAGTGTGGGCCAAGTGGGACCCACCTATCATACACTGTTAGGTTGATTAGGGATTAGGTTAAACTAACTACTGTTTAATTAAACTAACAAGTTAATTAGATTAATTAAATAGGATTGATTAATTAATTAACTAATTATTTTAGTTTTTATTTATATATTTAAGTATATATTATTATTTTTTAATTCTTTTTTCATTTTCGTTCTCAGGGGGTGGGCCCCGTTCGTCATAGGCCCAGGGGGGCTAGTGGGTGCTGGGCGTCAGGCGCAACCCGGTGGGCCCCGAGTGTCGGCCGGTCCAGCCAAGGGGCGCCGGGCACAGCCACGGGGAGCAGGGGCAGGGCAGCGCGCCGACGCAAAGCTCCGGCGGCTGAGTCCAGGCGGAGTAGGGGGGGCGCCGCGGCGAGCAGATGGAGCGGGGCGACGACGGTGCGGCTCACATGCAGGGCGGCTGCGGCGACCGCTGCGGTACGGGGCGAGCAGCGGCACGGTGATGGCAGGGGCCGCGAGTGTGGCGTGGGGAATAGCCGGGCGAAGGAGGCCAGCATCGGCTGTGGGGTGGAGCGGGAGGCACGGCGGCGAAGGCGAGCAGCCGCGGGTGCGTGTGAGGGCGCGTCGAGGACGCGGGTCAGTGCGCGGCCAGAGGACATCGGCGAGCGCAGTGGCGGCAGCAGTAGGCTACAGCCAACAACGCGAGAATGGGGAGCAGCGGGGCGCGGCTGCACGCAGGCTGGCGCGCGCAGCCGGAGTGGGCGCCGGACAGGGATGATGCGGCGAGGAGAGGCAGGTCGAGGCTCGCGCGCAGCCGCAGTAGGCAGGGCCGTGGCGGTGAGCGCGCGCGGAGCGCGGGGTGCACGTGCAACAGAGGAGGACAGGAGGGGTCGAGGCTCACTGCGGGATGCAGGGCTCGGGGCAGTGTGGTTCTAGGAGGGGATGGGGACGACACGGCGGAGCGGGAGGCAGGTCGGTGAGGGGGGGGTCCGGCGAGGCGACATGGGCTCCAGGCGGCGGCGTTGTTCGGCGGCGACAAGCGGCCTCCTCAATCCCGATCCAATCAGGAGAGAGGGGGAGGAGATATTTTGGAGAGGAGGGAGTGGGGAGTGTCGGTGGGAGTGGGAGGAGGTTGTGGGAGTGGGGTGTGGGGCTGTTGGGCCGGCCTGGTGGTTGGGGCAGGTGGGCCAGTGCCCTGTTAGCTGGGCCATTCGGCCCAGGGGAGGGGGTTCTTTTTTGTTTTCTCTTGTGTATTTTCTTTTTTGTTTTAATTCATTTTAAGTATTTAGGTCTTTTATAAAAGCATGGATCCCACACCATAAATTCCTAGGCATTTATTTGCACACCCCGAACATTTTTATTTTAAATTTTGAAAAACTTTTATTGTTGACATTATTTTGAATTTAAGTTTTGAAAAGTTTTCATCCAACGCGATATTAACAACAGTAACCGGGGTGACGTGGCACCGTTAACATGGGATTACTGTAGCTTAATTACTCGGGCCTTATAGATAGACGGACGGATGAATTCGCCACGTGCTATTTGCTGAGAACGCCCTCCCCTATTATACATTTGTAGATGATTTCTATAGATCTACATGTTGTTCTCGCTTCCCTAATGTTGGAGGGAGCAGCTTCATCTTCCTGCGCTTACTGTATTATTGTTTACCTCCTTACATGTTTGTTGACCTATCGACTTTTTGGGGACAAAAGATTGCTTTCTGTTGCTTACCGTGGGTGCAGTCATCATTTCATTTTCTGCTTCACTAGTGCCTGTACCAATGTACTGGGTGCTGCATTGGGGGAGAAATATTTCAAATCGACTTGTATGTTCATGTTGATTTCCAAGGGACATGTAGCCTAGTTATAGCTTATAATAGATGCTTGTTTGTTCACCGAATGTGCGGGAATCAGTTGCAGTTACCATCTATGATGTTTTTGGGGCCCTGCATTGCAGTAGAAGGCTTTAAATTTGGCTTGTAGACACATGACAAGTTGTGTGTGTGCTTATTTATTCATGAACTATTGGGGAATCAATTGTAGTAGCCATCAATTGATTTGGGCTGGACAGTGCGACAGATGATGACCATTATCCGCGTTTGATTATTTACTGATTTTGTTTCCTCTGCTGGTGATGCTTCCTGAAGGCGCTGGCAAGGAGCTGGTGCAGTCAACGAAGGCAGTCAACCACCCCTACGACAACAAGGTCCGGCTCAACTCCATCTCCATGCACCTTAGCGAGATTGTCGATAATGGACTCTACCTACCTCATATATTTCTTTCTAGATAGCATTCTAGTGTGGTAACATATGATTTAAAGCTACATGTTCATGATGCTATACAAACTCTGAAAATTGGTACTTCAGTCAAATGTGCTTCCTTTTTTAACAACTATTTCTACTTATCCATCCTGGAAACTGATTACATGCTATCGTAGATGGGTCTGGGTGTGCAGCGCTGCCGTCGTGTTACTACTGTTGTTGTTTATGTTAACTGAAAATGGTATGCTTTGTTTCAGAGGGGCGCCCACTGATCTGATACTGTGGGATCTACAAAATAACCCTGATATGTGGCTGCAAGTGGTGCACATCCTGCAGAACTCCCAGAACCTCAACACCGAGTTCTTTGCCTTCAAGTACGCTTCTACTCTAGAATGTTTTAATTTAAGTAGTTTACAAGGTTGTTCCCAACTAAATGAAGGTTGATCAATGCCGTGGCTGGAGCTGGTCTTGGATTAGACCATGCATGTTTTACATTTTGTACTGCCAGCACTCGCCATTAACTACACTTGCTATTGTGGTTCACCGGTTATATTATGAAATGGCACTGCTAATATTTTTCTTGTCAAACTCGTAACTGGTTTTAACCAGTGAAAATGCCCAGTTGCTTGGTATCCTACAGGGCCATGTTTTGTTTGTGTTTCCCTATTTATTTCCTAGTCAACTAGTTATGTCCTTGCCGAACATGTATGTTCTGCCCCAAGGAAACATTATATCCTATTTTGTGTAATGGCAATTGCCAAACAAATGCACATCAGAGCTAATATTAATTAATATTATTTATCAAGTTCCCCAGAGTTAACCATATTTCTATTCACATTTGATCCAAATATTAAATTATCATTTCTTATGCAGTTCAGAAAAGAAAAACATGTGGAACTCTGATCATGAAAAGGCAATTTGATCATTCTATTGACGGTGCTACAGGAACGGAATTCATTTTTTATTACGAGCCCTCTAGGTCGATGGAATAATCAAATGTTCTTATTGTTGTTTTTAAGATCATGAAACTAGAAAGCTAATGAAGCTTAAGCTAATGCAGATGAAGGTGTGTATCTACCAATTTGTTAAGTTATGTTCAACACATTTGAACATGCGGTATGCTACGTGATGTCCACTACGCAACCCTCTTCTTGTATATTCGTGTTGGGCCACCAAGCACAGAGTTTCGTAGGACAGTAGCAAATTTCCCTCAAGTGGATAACCTAAGGTTTATCAATCCGTGGGAGGCATAGGATGAAGATGGTCTCTTTCAAATAACCCTGCATCCAAATAACAAAGATTCTCTTGTGTCCCCAACACATCCAATACAATGGTAAATTGTATAGGTGCACTAGTTTGGCGAAGAGATGTTGATACAAGTGTAATATGGATAGTAGATATAGGTTCTTCAAATCTGAAAAATATAAAAACAGCAAGGTAACTAGTAACAAAAGTGGGAAAAAACGGTATAGCGATGCTTGAAAACAAGGCCTAGGGTTCGTACTTTCACTAGTGCAAAGTCTCTCAACAATGATAATATAATTGGATCACATAAAAATCCCTCAATGTGCAACAAAGAGTCACTCCAAAGTTCCTATCGCGGAGAACATAAGATGAAATTGTCTGTAGGGTACGAAACCACCTCAAAGTTATTCTTTCCGAGTAATCCATTAAGCTACTCTTATAAGTGTCACAAACAACCCTAGTGTTTGTAGTAAAATAACACCATATGATACACATCAATCAACCCTAATGTCACTTAGATACTCCAATGTCAACACAAGTATCCATGTGTCAATTATACGATATGAATCAAACAACTTTAGATTCATAATATTCGATCCAACACAAAGAACCTAAAAGAGTGCCCCAAGATTCCTACCGGAGAAACAAGGAAGAAAACGTGCATCAAACCCTATGCGTAGATTACCCCAATTTCACCTCACGAATCCACGAGTTGAGTGCCAAAACATACATCAAGTGAATGAACAGAACACCCCTTTGTCACCTCGTTATCCCATGCAAGACATACATTAAGTGTTCTCAAATCCATAATAGTATTCAATCCGATAATAGTGGAACCTCAAAGGTGAAACTCAATTCATCACAAGAAGATAGAGGGGGAGAAACACCATATGATCCAACTATAGTAACAATGCTCGCGGTACATCAAGATCATGCCAAATTAAGAACACGATAAAGACAGATCGAACACATAGCTACTGGTACATACCCTCAGCCCCGAGGGTGAACTACTCCCTCCTCTTCATGGAGACCGCCGGGATGATGAAGATGGCCTCCGGTTATGATTTCCCCCTCCGGCAGGATGCCGGAACAGGGTCTCGAGAGCTTTTTCGTGGCTACAGAGGCTTATGGCGGTGGAACTTCCGATCTAGGTTTCTTTCTGGAGGTTTCTTTATTTATAGGAATTTTTGGCGTCGGAAATAAGTCAGGGGGTGCCCGAGGGGCCCACAAGTCGGGAGCACCCTCCTAGGACGGGGGGAGGGGGGGTAGGGCGCACCCCTAGGCTTGTGGCCTCCTTAGTTACTTCCTGGCCCAGCTCCGGTGCTTCGGGGGTCTCTTTTGGTGCATAAAAAAATCACCGTAAATTTTCAGCTCATTCCGAGAACTTTTATTTCTGCACAAAAAACGACACCACGGTAGTTCTGCTGAAAACAATGTCAGTCCAGGTTAGTTGTAACCAAATCGTACCAAAACCATATAAAATTGTTGTAAACATGGCATGAATACTTCATAAATTATAGATACATAGGAGACGTATCAGCATCCTGAAGCTTAATTCCTGCTGGTCCTCGAGTTGGTAAATGATAAAAGAAAGAATATATGTAGTGTGAATGCTACCTAGCATATTTATCAATGTAATCTCCTTTATTGTTGGATGAATGTTCAGATCCATAAGATTCAAAACAAAAGTTTAATATTGACATAAAAACAATAATACTTCAAGCATACTAATAAAGCAATCATGTCTTCTCAAAATATCATGGCCAAAGAAAGTTATCCCTACAAAATCATATAGTCTAGCTATGCTCTATCTTCATCACACTAAATATTTCATCATGCACAACCCCAATGACAAGCCAAGCAATTGTTTCATATTGTTAATGTTCTCTAGCTTTTTCAACTTGCACTCAATACATGAGCATGAGCTATGGACATAGCACTATAGGTGGACTAGAATATGGTGGAGGTTGTGAGGAGAAGACAAAAGGGAGAAAGTCTCACATCAACTAGGCGTATTAACGGGCTATGGAGATACCCATCAATAGATATCAATGTAAGTGAGTTGGGATTGCCATGCGATGGAAGCACTAGAGCTATAAGTGTATGAAAGCTCAAAAAGAAGCTAGGTGGATGTGCATCCAACTTGCATGCTCACAAAGACCTAGGGCAATTTGTGGAAGCCCATCATTGGAATATACAAGCCAAGTTCTATAATGAAAAATTCCCACCAGTATATGAAAGTGATAAAATAGGAGACTCCCTATCATGAAGAACATGGTGCTACTTTTAAGTAGAAGTGTGGTAAAAGGATAGTAACATTCTCCCTTTTCTCTTTTTCTCTCATTTTTTTCTTTTTCTTGTTTGGGCTCTTTCGCCTCTTCTTTCTGGGGGGGCTCTTTGGCCTCCTTTTCTATTTTTAAAGTCCGGAGTCTCATCCCAACTTTTGAGGTAATAATAGCTTCCATCATCCTTTCCTCACATGGGACAATGTTCTAATAATGATGATCATCACACTTTTATTTACTTACAACTCGATACAAGAACAAATATATGACTCTATATGAATGGCTCCGACGGTGTACCGGGATGTGCAATGACCAAGAGTGGCATGTATAAAAAATATGAATGGTTGCCAAGCCACGAATACTATGCCAACTACATGATCATGCAAAGCAATATGACAATGATGGTATGTGTCATAACAAATGAAACGGTGGAAGTTACAAGACAATATATCTCAGAATGGCTATGGAAATGCCATAATAGGTAGGTGTGCTGGCTGTTTTGAGGAAGCGTAAGTGGTGGGTTTAATGCACTGGCGAAAGTTGTGCGGTGATACGTCCATTTTGCATCATGTTTTGCTACTGTTATTTATGATGTTTTTATGCATATTAATCCCTTTTGGAGTAATTCTAATGTCTTTTCTCTCATAATATGTAAGGTACACACAAAGAGGGAGAATTCCGGTAGCTGGAAATCTGGACCTGAAAAGCTACGCTAGGCCACCTATTATGCACAACTACAAACAAGCTGAAGCTTTGTGGAGATTGTTTATGGAATATACGAGGAATGTTGGAGCCAATAAGTACCACAAGGGGCCCACCAGGTGGGCACAACCCACGTGGGCGTGCTAGGGAGCCCAGGCGCGCCCTGGTGGATTGTGCTCCCCTCATCCCACCTTCGATGCCCATCTTCTGGTATATAAGTCATTTTGACCTCGAAAATATAAGGAGAGGACTTTCGGGATGGAACGCCGCCGTCTCGAGGCGGAACATGGGCAGGAGCACTTTTCCCTTCCGGCGGAGCGACTCCGCTAGGGGAACTTCCCTCTCAGAGGTGGAAAATCATCGTCATCATCATCACCAACAACTCTCCCATCTTGGGGACGACAATCTCCATCAACATCTTCAAAAACACCATCCCCTCTCAGACCCTAGTTCATCTCTTGTGTTCAATCTTTGTACCGGAACTATAGATTGTTGCTTGTGGGTGACTAGTAGTGTTGATTACATCTTGTAGTTGATTACTATATGGTTTATTTGGTGGAAGATTATATGTTCAGATCCGTTATGCTATTTAATATCCCTCTAATCTTGAGCATGTTTATCACTTGTGAATAGTTACTTTAGTTCTTGAGGTCACGGGAGAAATCATGTTGCAAGTAATCATGTGAACTTGATATGTGTTTGATATTTTCATAGTATGTATGTTGTGATTCCCTTAGTGGACTCATGTGAATATCGACTACATGACACTTCACCACATTTGTGCCTAAGAGAATGCATTGTAGAGTAGTCATTAGATGATGGGTTGCGAGAGTGAAAGAAGCTTAAACCCTAGTTTACGTGCTATTCCGTAAGGGACCGATTGGACCCAAAAGTTTAATGCTATGGTTACGATTTATCCTTAATACTTTTCTCGTAGTTGCGGATGCTTGTGAGGGGGTTAATCATAGGTAGGAGGTTTGTTCAAGTAATAACAGCACCTAAGCACCGGTCCACCCACATATCAATTTATCAAAGTAGCGAACACAAATCAAATCAACATGATGAAAGTGACTAGATGAAATTCCCGTGTACCCTCAAGAACACTTTGCTTATTATAAGAGGCCATTTTGGCCTGTCCTTTGCCTCAAAAGGATTGGGCTACCTTGCTGAACTTTTGCTACTACTAACATTACTTGCTCGTTGCAAATTATCTTGCCATCAAACTACTCTCTTACTTACAATTTCAGCACTTGCAGACATTACCTTGCTGAAAACCACTTGTCATTTCCTTATGCTCCTCGTTGGGTTCGACGGTCTTAATTATTGAAATGGATAAAATTGATCCTCTATACATGTGGGTCATCAAGGCTATTCTCTGGTGCCATTGCCAGGTAGTGAATCGCCTTTGGTAAGTGGAAATTGGTAACGAAATATTTATAAAGTGTAATGAAATTTACTTTCACTTGTTACTATGGAAACAATCCTTTGAGGGGTTTGTTCGGGGTATCTTTACCTCGATCGGAACCACACTTATCTACCCCTCAACCTACTACACCTACTAAAAATATTGAATATGAAATTCCTTCAGGTATAATGGAACAACTGCTAGCTAATCCTTATGCAGGAGATGCAACCGAACATCCTGATATGCACTTGATATATGTGGAACAAATTTGTGGATTGTCTAAGCTTGCAGGTCTACCCGGAGATGAAGTTAAAAAGAAGGTTTTCCCTTTATCTTTGAAGGTAAAAGCATTGGCATGGTATAGGCTATGTGATGATATTGGATCTTGGAATTGGAGTTCCACCAAAAAAATTATCCTATGAATCTAGTTCATCGTGATCGGAATTACATATATAATTTTTGGCCTTGTGAAGGAGAAAGTATTGCTCTTAGTTGGGGGAGGCTCAAGTCAATGTTATATTCATGCCCCAATCATGAGCTCTCAAGAGAAATTATTATTGAGAATTTTTATGCTCGGCTTTCTCGTGATGATCAATCCATACTCGATACTTCTTGTACTGGTTCTTTTATGAAGACTATTGAATTCTTGTGGGATATTTTGTAAATAATTAAATGCAACTCTGAAGATTGGGGACTTGATGAAGGTAAAGAGTCAGGTATTAAGCTTAAGTATGATTGTGTTAAATCTTTTATGAATACCGATGCTTTTCAAAAGTTTAGCACTAAATATGGACTTGACTCTGAGATAGTACCATCCTTTTGTGAATCATTTGCTACTCATGTTGATCTCCCTAAGGAGAATTGGATTAAATATCACCCAGCTATTAAAGAAGAAATTAAAGAACCGAAACTAGCTAAAGAGGAAACTATACTTTATAATGTTGATCTAGTTGTTCCTCCTGCTTATATTGAGAAATCACATTTCCCTCTTAGGATAAAGGAACATGCTAAAGTTTCAACTATGGTTAACAAAAGTTATATTAGAACACCTAAACCTGATGAACAAATCAAAGTAGAACCTAGTGTTGCTATGGTTAAGGATCTCCTGGAAGAAAATATAGATCGACATGTTATTTACTTCTGTAATGAAGCTACTTGAATTGCCAAACCTAACAACGAGGAAAAACCTAGACCCGTTGGGATTCCTGTTATCTAAGTTAAAATAGGAGATCACTGTTATCATGGTTTATGTGACATAGGTGCTAGCGTGAGTGCTATTCCCTTTACCTTATATGAAGAAATTATGAATGACATAGCACCCGCTGAAATAGAGACACCATCACACCACTTGGGATTGTTAGAGATGTTGAAGTCTGTGTGGGAAAACAAAATACCCTACTGATTTTCTTGTTCTTGGTTCCCCACAAGATGATTTTTGTCCCATTATCTTCGGTAGACCTTTGTTGAACACCGTTAATGCTAAAATAGACTATGAGAAACAAACTGTCGGTGTTAGTTTTGGTGATCGGTCTCATGAGTTTAATTTTTCTAAGTTTAGTAGAAAGCTTCATGAAAAAGAATTGCCTAGTAAGGATGAAATCATTGGTCTTGCTTCTATTGTAGTGCCTCCTACTAATCCTCTATAACCATATCTACTAGACCATGAAAATGAGTTACATATGCATGAAAGAAATGAAATAGGTATGATTTTCTTGGAACAACGTCCTCTGCTTAAACACAACTTGCCTATTGAAACTCTACGAGGTCGTCCTCCACCTAAAGTTGATCTTGTGTTTGAATTAAAGCAATTGTTGGATACTTTGAAATACGCTTATCTTGAAGAGAAGAAGATATATCCTGTTACTATTAGTGCTAACCATTCAGAACATGAAGAAGAAAGATTATTGAAAGTTCTAAGGAAGCACCGAGCTGCTATTGGGTATGCTCTTGATGATTTAAAGGGCATTAGTCCCACTCTATGTCAACACAAGATTAATATGGAACCTGATGCTAAACCCATTGTTGATCACCAACGTCAGTTAAATCCGAAAATGAAGGAAGTGGTAAGAATGGAAATATTAAAACTTCTGGAAGCAGGCATAATCTATCCGATAGATGATAGTAGATGGGTAAGTCCTGTTCATTGTGTCCCTGAGAAAGGAGGTATCACTGTTGTTCCTAATGATAAGAATGAACTTATTCCAAAAAGAATTGTTATAGGATATAGAATGGTAATTGATTTTAGAAAATTAAACAAAGCAACTAGAAAAGATCACTACCCTCTGCCTTTCATTGATGAAATGCTAGAAAGACTATCTAAGCACACACATTTTTGCTTCCTTGATGGATACTCTAGTTTTCCACAAATAACTGTTTCTCAACCTGATCAAGAAAAGACCACTTTTACTTGTCCTTTTGTAACTTATACTTATAGATGTATGCCTTTTGGTTGATGCAATGCACCTGCTACCTTTCAAAGATGTATGACTGCTATATTCTCTGACTTTTGTGAAAAGATTGCTGAGTTTTTCCTGGATGACTTCTCTGTTTATAGGAAGTCTTTTGATGATTCTTTAAGCAATCTGGATCGAGTTTTGTAGAGATGTGAACAAACAAATCATGTCTTGAATTGGGAAAAGTTCCACTTTATGGTTAATGAAGGTATTGTCTTGGGTCATAAAATTTCTAAAAGATGTATTGAAGAGGACAAAGCTAAGGTTGATGCAATTGAGAAAATGCCATGTCCTAAAGATATCAAATGTATTCATAGTTTCTTAAGTCATGCTGGCTTCTATAAGAGATTTATCAAAGACTTTTCTAAAATTTCTAGGCCGCTCACAAATCTTTTGCAAAAGGATGTTCCTTTTGTTTTTGGTGATGATTGTTTAGAAGCCTTCGAAACACTCAAGAAAGCCTTAATTTCTGCACCTATTGTCTAACTGCCTGATTGGAACTTGCCTTTTTAAATTATGTGTTATGCTAGTGATTATGATGTTGGTGTTGTTCTAGGACAAAGAGTTGATAAGAAACTAAATGTTATTCATTATGCTAGTAAAACTCTAAAAAGTGCTCAAGGAAATTATGCTACTACTAAAAAAGAATTTCTAGCGGTGGTGTTTGCTTGTGATAAATTGAGATCTTACATTCTTGATTCAAAATTAAATGTTCACACCGATCATGCTTCTATTAAATATCTTATGGAAAATAAAGATGCTAAACATCGACTTATTCGATGGGTTCTCTTGCTACAAGAATTTGATTTACATATCACCGATAGAAAAGGAGCAGAGGACCCCGTAGCTGATAACTTGTCTAGGCTTGAAAATGTGCTTGATGACCCACTACCTATTGATGATAGTTTTCCTGATGAGCAGTTAGTTGCAATAAATGTTTCTCATAACAATCCTTGGTATGCTGACTATTCTAATTACATTGTTGCCAAATATTTACCACCTAGCTTTACATACCAACAAAAGAAAAAGAAAAATTTCTATGATTTAAGATACTAGTTTTGGGATGACGCACATATTTATAAAGAAGGATTAGATTGTATTATTATACATTGTGTACCTGAGCATGAACAGGGACAAATCCTACGAAAATGTCACTTTGAAGCTTATGGAGGACATCATGCAGGAGACAGAACTGCTCACAAGGTATTGCAGTCTGGATTTTATTGGCCTACTCTCTTCAAGGATGCCCATAAGTTCGCCTTGTCTTGTGATGAATGTCAAAGAATAGGTAACACCGGTAAGTGTGAAAAAATGACTATGAATTATTCACTTGCTGTTGGACCATTTGACGTTTGGGGATTTGATTACATGGGACCTTTTTCTTCCTCTAATGGGTATACACATATTTTCACTCGTACGCGTCGGTCCTAAACAAATGGTTTTTAACCCCTTTCCGCGACGGCATTCGGAAGCGTCGCCAAGTGAGTGTGGGCGATAGGGGGGTCCTTCCCACGTGATCCAAAAACCGTTGGGGATATGCCCTCCTGGCACACACGCTCGGCAAAATGAGGTCGCGTGCGACCGGCGAGCGCTCAAATACGGAAATACATACAGTAGTGCTAAACAATAAAATTATATGGCGAAATTGTTTCCGGTCGCAAGTACATCCCACACAGTCAGTCCCCGTTAAACGTTTCCGTTCGTATATACATCCCACATAGTTGCTACAAGGAAAACGTTTGTGCAGGCTGGAGTAGCACAAATAGTTTTAAAAAGAATGTCGTGCTTGATTCTTCATTGATCCAACATGGTTTATTCCTAGAAACTGTGTGTTTCGCCTCATATTAACCGTTTACAACAGGAAAACCCAATGAGCAAGCTAATTGGCCAATTAGAGGGCTAATTGCCCTATTATTAATAATCCATTTACTAATCTAATTAACATTCATATTAAGCACATAATATATTCCATTTCCATATTAAGGAAGCAAGATTTCAATAATTGAAATACATCAGAGTACAACATGATATGGCTTCAGCACTCAGCTACCCCATTACACAAATGCACCAGCAGCAAGTTTCACATGAAACATCTAGAACCTTTCGAAATTAGCATCATAGACAGTACATAGAGAGATGCATCTCATCTGGAAAACTGCTGAAGCGGAAGGAGAATATTGAGCCTTCATTCATGTTGAAGGTCTTTGCAACTTTAGGCCAGTGCTTGTGGATGATAGACCGTCCATGTAACGCCCCAAGATCGGAGCTTCAGGTGCTTTCCATGATTTCCGGATTTCGTCTTGTGATTTGTTTGGTCCGTTGCATTTCATCTTTGCATCATGTGCTTTGAATCATGTCATCATGCAATCCGTTTTAAAACTCACTAAATAAATTGCATGGATCTTCAGTCCATTTAAACAGAGGGAACTCACATGGTGGTTTCTCTTTAAAACATACTCTCCCAATATTTAGGGAGCTATTATAAAGTATTCCATTAATTTGGAATTATCCGCTACCCACTTGCATGTTAAATCCTTGACATTTCCTTCTTCCGATTTTCGACTCTCAAACTTTGTCGACAATGCTTTTTTCCTTTTTCCAAGCTCCACCAAAAATCCGAACATTTTTGGGCCACACCAAACCTAGTCCCAATTCAAAACCATTTGAATTATATTCAAATGAATTTGAATTTAATTCCTGCCATCTTGCCACTTCTATTTTTCTGTGGTCATGCTTATTTTTATGAGTCCGGGAAAATTGTCCTCCTGCTCAAATTCTTTTCCCTAACACCCCTTCTTTTTCCTTTCTCTCTAATTCTTTTCGGTTAAAGAAGAAAGAGAGGAGAGAGGAGCCCAACGGCCTAGGAGGCCACGAGGCCCAACCAGCGGCCCATCTAACCCACCTCTCCTAGGCCCAGTCGCACCCCACCGAATCCTAACCTACGCCGACTCCCCTCCAATCGTTATACCCCTCATCCTCTCCCCTCGTGCCGCTAGAGGCCAGACCCAGCGCCCCATCTCCCTCGCTCTTCTCTCCCTCGATCCCCTCCTTCCTTGTATCGCTAGGGAGAGGATAGAGAGCGCACGCTCGATCGCGCACCCCTCTTTCTCCTCCATCGCGGCTTCCTCCCCCAGCGTTCGTCGCCCGCTCGAGAGGAGCTCGCGGCTGCCTGACGTCAGAGCTCCTCCGGGCATGGTGCCCGCGCTGGCGACCCTGCAGGTCACCGGACCTTCATGCCAGCCTCCTCCACGCCGCTTCCTCACCTCCCGTGCCTCTACCGCGCCGGCCTGCGATGCCACCGCCGAGCTCCACCAGGACCACGTCGCCGCCCCGCCTCCAAGTCTACCGCCGCCGGCGCCCTGCAGTCCCCACCATTCCCCGTCGACCTCGCCGGAGCACAGGACCTCCTCTGCCACCGCCCGAGGTCGCGCCCGACTTCCCGGGTCCGCCGCTCGCCCGTCGTCGAAGCGCTCGTCTCCAAGTCCCTCGCCGTGCGCATCTCCTATGCGTCCTCTGTAACGAGCAGGAGGCCGCTCGTCCCGCGCCTGCCTCATCTGTCCCCACCTTGCCGTCCGCCTCCTTTGCTTCGTCGTCGCTGCTAGGGCCGCCCCATCTCTTGATCTGGATAGGATCCGGCAAGCACACCTCACCCCAACCATCGTGCCCTGCATCCCGCAGCTGGCCGCCTCCAGCCCCGGTCGCGACCGCACCAAGTCCAGCAAGGCGTCAGCCGTACACGTTGAACGCGCTGAGTCCCTGAATCGTGCCCTGTTGCTGTTAACGCCAAGTCCAAGGGTCACCGAACAGGGAATGATGCCAAGTACCAGGTCAAAGAGCACCGCCAAGTTCGTTTTCTGCCGCCTCTGAAATCAACAAGTGCCATATGGAAACGACAAGTGCCACACGGAAACGCCGAGTACCCCTATGCGCGAAGACGCCAAGATGGTTTCGGGATTCACCAAGTACCGCTACCGATGGCTCGAACATCTACGAAAATGTCTATGACCGTCTTCGAAACTGCAAAGTACCTCTACGCACGGATATCGCCAAGTACCACGATACCGATGACATCCACTACTACTATTGCCGAGGGTTTCGTCAAGTTCAACTACATTGACTATGAACGGTGACGACCCTGAACATCTACGTAACATGTATCACTACCGCCGTCTTCGGAATCGCTAAGAACGACAAGTACCTTCACCCCCGATGCCCAGAACAACTACCGCCGTTGAAGGTCGTTGAGTGAACAAACTACCGAGGACGTGTACGACTACTCCGTGAATGTGTACCACTACCGGCGAGGACCAATAGAACTACTACTTCTACGATCATCGCGGAACGACTACTTCCCTCGACGAACTCGAACCCTCCCGTTTGCACGCTTTGAAGGTATAACCCCGAGACAATCGTCCGAGAACGATTGCTTGTGTTTTATGAGATGAAGCCCGTGTTTGCACCGTGTCTGAAATTGTCACTTGCATGGTCCTCCTCGTTGCCATGTCGTCCACCCATGGGAACCCGGTAACCAGGATCACCCCATCTTCTTGCATGACACAATCACACCAACTTCCTTTTGCACCGGTATCCCCGTGAGCTACCGGATCATCGGAATGTTGCCGCGGCATCATTTCCGTTTCGTCGCCGTGGCACCCCTTTCTTTCAACCACGGTGACAAATGCTCTCATCACGCTCATGTCAACTTTTTCATAAACTTGCATCCAACTTGAATATGTCATCCGCATCATGATAACAACATCAAGAAGGTTTAAATTGTTGTTTGTTTCATTTGCTATATGCATATGAGGTTTTACCGGACTTGTTGCTTGTTGTTTCCGGCCTCATTTGAACTTGCCTAGTTAGGTAGTTTCATTATGCTTCACCTTTTGCATGCTTAACAACATTTAATATTGTTGAGTACATAAACGAGATCGAACTAAATAGTTGATGTGGTGTTCCGTCAATATGCATCCCGATGCATATTGTGCTGCACTTAACTTGTAGTGTTGTTTGTGCACTTTGCCATGCCATGCCTCTTTAAACCGGACATGCATCATACTTGTTTGCGCATCATGCCATGTTTATGTGATGGTTGTTTACTATGTTACTTGCTTCTTTCCGGGTTGCTTCTCTCTTTAGCTTCGGTTTCGTTCCGGACTTGTGAGGATCCGTTCGACTATGTCCGTTTGTCTTCTTCGTGGACTCGTTCTTCTTCCTTGCAGGATCTTAGGCAAGATGACCATACCCTCGAAATCACTTCTATCTTTGCTTGCTAGTTGCTCGCTTTATTGCTATGCCTATGCCGCAATACCCACCACTTGCTATATCATGCCTCCCATATTGCCATGTCAAGCCTCTAACCCACCTTTCCTAGCAAACCGTTGTTTGGCTATGTTACTGCTTTGCTCAGCCCCTCTTATAGCGTTGTTAGTTGTAGGTGAAGATTGGAGTTTGTTCCATGTTGGAACATGGCTATTGTTGGGATATCATTACTATATATAATGTTTACTTTAATGCACCTATATACTTGGTAAAAGGGTGGAAGGCTCGGCCTTATGCCTGGTGTTTTGTTCGACTCTTGCTACCCTAGTTTCCGTCATACCGGTGTTATGTTCCTTGATTTTGTGTTCCTTACGCGGTTGGGTTATAATGGGAACCCCTTGAGAGTTCGCCTTGAATAAAACTCCTCCAGCAAGGCCCAACCTTGGTTTTACCATTTGCCACCTAGCCTTTTTTCCCTTGGGTTCTGGAGACTCAAGGGTCATCTTTATTTTAACCCCCCCGGGCCAGTGCTCCTCTGAGTGTTGGTCCAACCTGTCAGCCGCCGGTGGCCACAAAGGGCAACTCTGGGTTGGCCTACCGGAAGTTTGGACAATCCAGTGTGCCCTGAGAACAAGATATGTGCAGCTCCTATCGGGATTTGTCAGCACATCCGGGTGGCTTTGCTGGTCTTGTTTTACCATTGTCAAGATGTCTTGTAATCGGGATTCCGAGTCTGATCGGGTCTTCCTGGGAGAAGGAATATCCTTTGTTGACCGTGAGAGCTTGTGATGGGCTAAGTTGGGACACCCATGCAGGGTTATGAACTTTTGAAAGCCGTGCCCACGGTTATGGGCAGATGGGAATTTGTTAATATCCGGTTGTAGAGAACCTGACACTTAACTTAATTAAATTGCATCAACCGCATGTAGCCGTGATGGTCTCTTTCCGGCGGAGTCCGGGAAGTGAAAATGGTCTCGTGTTATGCTTGAACGTAAGTAGTTTTCAAGATCACTTCTTGATCTTTGTAGCTTCTCGACCGTGCTTTGCCTTCTCTTCTCGCTCTCATTTGCGTAAGTTAGCCACCATATATGCTAGTGCTTGCTGCAGATCCACCTCACTACCTTTTCATTCCCATAAGCTTAAATAGTCTTGATCGCGAGGGTGTGAGATTGTTGAGTCCCCGTGACTCACAGATACTTCCAGAACCAGTTGTAGGTGCCGTTGATACCAGTGTAGATGACGCAACTGAGCTCAAGTGGGAGCTCGATGAAGATCGTGTTCGATGTGTTGTTTCGTTTTCCAGTTGATCAGTGGTGGAGCCCAGTCAGGGCGATCGGGGATCTATTGCATTAGGGGTTGTCTTTCTTTATTTGGTTCCGTAGTTGGACCATGCTTGTATTCTGGATGATTTAATGCTATATTTATGTATTGTGTGAAGTGGCGATTGTAAGCCAACTCTTTATCTCTTTCTTATTCAGTACATTGGATGTGTAAAGATTAATCCTCTTGCGACATGCCTACTATGCGGTTATGCCTCTAAGTCGTGCTCCAACACGTGAGAGATATAGCCGCATCGTGGGTGTTACAAGTTGGTAATCAGAGCCTTCCCCGACTTAGGAGCCCCCTGCTTGATCGAATCGTTGGCGTAGTTGAGTCTAGAAAAAATGTTTTGAGTCTTTTAGGATTATATATATCGGAGTGTAGGATTCTTTTTACTCCTCAGTTCCTTCTTCACTCTGGTGAGGCCTCCTGACGTAGAGTTTTGACTCTTCTCTTCTCAAATTTCACTAATTTTTTTTAGGATCACGTGGGTATCTTGGAATCATTCCGATGGTTTTGTGACGAGAACATCGTTCTTGGTGCCTCCTGACATTTAGGGGTTGTGGCAGTGTCCCGGGGAGTTGAGCTCCGAGGTGTTGTCATCACAATTTTATCATTGCAATTCTGGAATACCAGAGTTTCACCGACATCGAAAATCTCTTTCATGCAGTTGTTGGTGAGATAACCTCGACGCCACCCAGTACTGGGGCGGGAGTTCGGGAGTATTGCCATAACTCGTATAACAGATGCTTTTCGAAGGTTGAGGTAAATGATTTCCGAAGGTTTCTTGGTTATGTGTTGAAGGGTGGATACAGCTGGATGTAGGATTTGCTAGTTTTGGGTGAGATATTATGCTTCCCCTGTATCCCCAACACCCGATTGCATAACCAGAAAGTTTCGGGAGTTTATAAGTGGGAATTCAAGTAGCTCTTAGGATATCTTTCCGACAGATGTATGATATGAAATTGGGGTTCGACGTCTAGTGGCCTATCCACGGATGGTTTTACAGTGGTCTCGTTGTGTCTTAAAGAGTCCTTGGCTATGCTGACTCAGGGAAAATTCGTAAGTCATGTGCACTGCCTTGTACATGATGGTGCTGTATGATCGATCCCGCGTGGGCCCGACCACAAAAACTTCGGACGAAATCTCTATCATATGTTTGTTCCGGCTTATTCTGCAAGCCAATCCTTTGTTTTGATTTGAGTTGTGGTATTCGAGTTACTTCGAAGTCAAATGTTGATTCCATACCTTTCCTAAATGGTGTTCTCATACTTCTATGTGAATACCAATCCTTCTTGATCTTCGAGTTTGCCATCTCAATTTCTTCTGAACCGGTGTGTCTCTCTTCAAGTGGATCCGATCTTTTTCGACATCTGCAATATCAACTCAAGTCTTCTCAATGTTGTTTGTTTCATCCATTCCAAGTTGTTTTTGTTTTTCCCGCCCTCCCAACCGTTTTTCTTAAAGGACTCAGATTTCTTTTTCAAGTACCCTATTATTGATGGGAAGTCTCTCCATTCTTTTCTTTCAATGTTCTTATCCGGTGTTTCTCATGATGATGCTCTACAAGTTCATCATTCTTCGTTCTTTTCCTTCTCCGGTGGATTCAATGCAATCTTTCGGTGTTGATCATATCCTTTTTCCGTGTTTCAAATGATTTCTCATGCGGTGCACCTCTTTATCATTCACCTCTCTCTATTCAATTGTTCCGGAGTGCTGAAGATATCTCATAAGATTCAAGTTTCCATTCTCTATTCGGCCAAGTTCTTTCGAGGTTGTTATCTCATTCAAGCTATTTTATTCAACTGGTGCAATCTCTTTTCAAATCACTAAACGGTGTATCTTTTGAGTGGGTCCTAACCCACAGGTCTTTTTCCCAGGATCTTACCTGACTCTTCTAATTTTCCCGGAGCTCCCCTCAAATTCTTTCAAAGTTTGACATAAGAATGAGTTATTATTAGTCATATGTCTTTCTCCAAGATCTGTCTAATTCTTCCCATCGTCGGTTCAACCTTTCTATTTTTTCATCCCGGAGTATCTCAACAATTCATGGTGGTGTTTCTCATCATCCTTCTCAACAATTGAAGACCGAAGAAGTGTTTTTCCTCCAAATTTTATCTGTTCTCTCAGACATGCGTAGTTCAAGCTTGTTGCTATGCTCTCATAATTGTGTTTCGATTGTGAGAATTATTTTCACCCATCTGGGGCAGTTCAGGAGTCTTTTCAGTCTGATTCTCCGGAGCCCATCACCTCGGAATTATTCATTCAGCTTTTAGCTCTCGTTCTCCAAATTTTACCGGTGCATCGTTCAAGTTTTCTCTAATCAGCTCGTGATCTATTCGGCCTAATGTATCTAAATCCCCTCAATTACATCATTCGTTCTCTAATTCTTACCGGTGATTCACCCCTTTACTTCGTTCGTTTTCAATCCTTACGGTGGTTTGTTCAAGGTTCCTCTTCATACGTTATCATTTGTTCTTCCCAATCTTACCAACGGACCGTTGAAGTCTTTTCTCAAGATTGCGCTATATCTCTCTTAATCCTTTCTACGAGAATAAGTGGTATGCCAAATCCATTGCTTGTCATCAATTTAAATTGGTGAAGGATAAGCATAATGTAATTCTTATTCTTGTTTCATCCAAGTGATGGATCCATTCTTCCGGAGTGTGTTCATGATGAATAATTCTCGGTTCAATTGCTTCATACTTTCTCGGAGTTCCAAGATCTCACAAATTATATCATCGCGAAGCTCCATTTAATCAGTGGAAGGCTTCAATCTTATTCTTTTCATCCTTCACTTCTTTGTGATCATTCCTTTGATACCAGAGTTTTTCATGGAGGCTATTTTGGTGATTCGTTAAGGATTCCTTCCATTTCTTCATTTGTTCTTCGAGTTTTCTCTCGGAGTTAAGATCCACCAAACTATACTCAAAATTGAACATGGTGGTCAACACATGTTTTGTTTTGGACGAGTTCAAGCATTCTTAATCTTGCATTTCAAAGTTCAATCCCTTCTCCCTTATCTTTTGAGGTGGTGTTATGTCATTCTTGAAAATTTCACTTCGTGTTTCATGATTCACAAGTTGTCCGGGATGACATATTGTAAACCCATGATTTTTCAATTCGTTCATGAGATCCTTTGCAACCCATCAATCTCTTCTTTGGAGTTATCTTGGGTTATATTTCACCTAAAGCTTTCCCTAAGGATTGTTGCTATTTATGGTGTTCATAAATGACCCAAGTTCTTCATTTATCCTCCCGATGAAATAAGTTTCTCGTCTCCTTGTTCATATCAATCCAATCTATTGTTTCGTTAGTGGCAGAATTTCACCCCAAGATTTCGAGATGTTTTCAATAAGCCCACAACAAGCTTACTCTTTTCGTGTTGGTTTTCCAACAACTCCGTTCAACCCTTCTCCTGAAGAAGCTTTTCAAGCTCATTTGAGGTAGAATAGGTGGTTTTCTCCTCCGTTCTTTTGATTCCATTCTTACATTCATTCCGGAGGCATTGTATTGTTGCTATATTCACCCATCATCTCATTTTGTCAAAGATCATGTTCTTTCGTGCTTATCCATTTAACTGGAGTGTTGTGTTTTCATTCAAGTTCTCTCATCTTATCAAGTTTTGTCTCCCTTCTCAACCGGAGTGCTGCCTGAAATCTTTCTTACCCCTTGTGCTATTGTTTCAGTAGTTCCGGAGCCAATGTGTTGTTGATTTCATCAAGTATCCTCTCATCTGGTAAAGTTTATGTTCAATTCTTCCATTTATAGTTGGAGTGCTGCCCAAATTATATCATTCTTATTCCTTCTCTATCTTGTTTTAACCGGAGTGGTTTCAATATCTATCTTGGCAATTAACCTCACGTTTTTTCGCAATGTTTTTTTGTTCCTCTGTCCTAACGGAGTGTTTTCAACTTTGTTCATCTTCGTTGCTTTCTTTCTTTCAATTTGTTCAACCTCGCAAGGTTCTTTGGTTTAACTCTTTTGTCAAAGAAGCAACTTAGTTTTACCTCTTCCCCTTCCTCTTCCGTTTTCCCTGGTGCCATCCTAGATCTCAGGACGAGATCTTCTTGTAGTGGTGGAGTGTAGTAACGCCCCAAGACCGGAGCTTCAGGTGCCTTCCATGATTTCCAGGTTTCGTCATGTGATTTGTTTGGTCCGTTGCATTTCATCTTTGCATCATGTGCATTGCATCATGTCATCATGCAACCCATTTTAAAACTCACTAAATAAATTGCATGGATCTTCGGTCCATTTAAACCGAGGGAACTCACATGGTGGTTTCTCTTTAAAACATATCCTCCCAATATTTAGGGAGCTATTATAAAGTATTCCATTAATTTGGAATTATTTGCAACCCACTTGCATGTTAAATCCTTGAACTTTCCTTCTTTCGATTTTCGACTCTCAAACTCTGTCGATAATTCTTTTGTCCTTTTTTCAAGCTCCACTAAAAATCTGAACATTTTTGGGACACACCAAACGTAGTCCCAATTCAAAACCATTTGAATTATATTCAAATGAATTTGAATTTAATTCCTGCCATCTTGACACTTCTATTTTTCTATGGTCATGCTTATTTTTATGAGTCCAAGAAAATTGTCCTCCTGCTCAAATTCTTTTCCCTAACCCCCCTTCTTTTTCCGTTCTCTCTAATTCTTTTCGGTTGAAGAAGAAATAGAGGAGAGAGGAGCCCAACAGCCTAGCAGCCCACAAGGCCCAACCAGCGGCCCATCTAACCCACCTCTCCTAGGCCCAGTCGCGTCCCACCTAATCCTAACCTAGGCCAACTCCCCTCCAATCGTTCTCTCCCTCATCCTCTCCCCTCGCGCCGCCAGAGGCCAGACCCAGCGCCCCATCTCCCTTGCTCTTCTCTCCCTCGATCCCCTCCTTCCTTGTATCTCTAGGGAGAGGAGAGAGAGCGCACACTCGATCCCGCACCCCTCTTTCTCCTCCATCGCGGCTTCCTCCCCCAGCGTTCATCGTCCGCTCGAGAGGAGCTCGCGGCTGCCCGACGTCGGAGCTCCTCCGGCCGTGGTGCCCGCGCTGGCGACCCTGCAGGTCACCGCACATTCGTGCCAGCCTCCTCCACACCGCTTCCTCACCTCCCGTGCCTCTGCCGCGCCGACCTGCGCCGCCACCACCGACCTTGATACGTCTCCAATGTATCTATAATTTTCGATTGCTCCATGCAATATTATCTACTGTTTTGGACTATATTGGGCTTTATTTTACCATTTTATATTATTTTTGGGACTAACCTATTAACCGGAGGCCCAGCCCAGAATTGCTGTTTTTTGCCTATTTCAGTGTTTCGAAGAAACGGAATATCAAACGGAGTCCAAACGGAATGAAACCTTCATGAACATAATTTTCTCACCGAACGTGATCCAGGAGACTTGGACCCTACACCAAGGCATCAGAGAGGCGGTCACGCGGGTGGGGGGCGCCCCCCCTAGGGCGCGCCCCCCTTGCCTCGTGGGCCTTTCGGAGATCCATCGACGTACGTCTTCCTCCTATATATACCTACGTACCCCCAAATGAACAAGGACGGAGCCAAAAACCTAATTACACTGCCGCAACTTTTTGTATCCAAGAGATCCCATCTTGGGGCCTGTTCCGGAGCTCCGCCGGGGAGGGCCGTCATCACGGATGGCTTCTACACCATCATAGCCTCTCCGATGAAGTGTGAGTAGTTTACCTCAGACCTTCGGGTCCATAGTTAGTAGCTAGATGGCTTCTTCTCTCTTTTTGGATCTCAATACAAAGTTCTCCCCCTCTCTTGTGCAGATCTATTTGATGTAATCTTCTTTTTGCGGTGTGTTTGTTGAGGCTGATGAATTGTGGGTTTATGATCAAGTCTATCTATGAATAATATTTGAATCTTCTCTGAATTCTTTTATGTATGATTAGTTATCTTTGCAAGTCTCTTCGAATTATCCGTTTGGTTTGGCCAACTAGATTGGTAGTTCTTTCCATGGGAGAAGTGCTTAGCTTTGGGTTCGATCTAGCGGTGTCCTTTCCCAATGACAGAAGGGGCAGCAAGGCATGTATTGCATCGTTGCCATCGAGGATAAGAAGATGGGGTTTATTTCATATTGCATGAATTTATCTCTCTACATCATGTCATCTTGCTTAAAGCGTTACTCTGTTTTTAACTTCATACTCTAGATGCATGCTGGATAGCGGTCGATGAGTGGAGTAATAGTAGTAGATGCAGAATCGTTTCGGTCTACTTGTCACGGACGTGATGCCTATATACATGATCATGCCTAGATATTCTCATAACAATGCTCAATTCTGTCAATTTCTCAACAGTTATTTGTTCACCCACCGTAGAATACTTATGCTCTTGAGAGAAGCCACTAGTGAAACCTATGGCCCCCGGGTCTATTCTCATCATATCAATCTCCATCACTTTAATCTTGTTTTGCTTTTACTTTGCTTTTTACTTTGCATCTTTATACCAAAAATACCAAAAATATTATATCTATCAGATCTCACTCTCGTAAGTGACTGTGAAGGGATTGACAACCCCTAATCGCGTTGGTTGCGAGTGGCTATCGTTTTGTGCAGGTACGAGGGACTTGAGCGTGGCCTCCTACTGGATTGATACCTTGGTTCTCAAAAACTGAGGGAAATACTTACGCTACTCTGCTGCATCATCGCTTCCTCTTTAGGGAAATCCAACGCAAGCTCAAGAGGTAGCAAGAAGAATTTCTGGCACCGTTGCCGGGGAGTCTACGCAAGAAGTCAACATACCAAGTACCCATCACAATCCCTATCTCTCGCAGTACATTATTTTCCATTTGCCTCTAGTTTTCCTCTCCCCCACTTCACCCTTGCCATTTTATTCGCCCTCTCTTTCCCAATATCCTTCCCCTTCTCTTTCTCCCCTTGCCTTCTTGTTTGCTCGTGTGCTAGTTTGTTTGCTTGTCGTCATGGCTAGTCCTCTTTCTGCTCCTTTGTCCCCCGAGTTTGAAGTCCTTCACTTCAAACAAAGGCAAGGAGAAAACTTAAAGGATGCTTGGTTTAGAATGATGGAATCTTATCGTAAATGCAACCTTGAAGTAAATTTCATAATTTTGCTTTGCAACTTTTATGTTGGGCTTAATATGTCTCATAGACAACTTATGGATTGTGTTGCCAAAGGCAATTTTATTGAAATTGATCCCAGTATCGCGCATGAAATTATAGAAGGTATAGTAGGAACTTTACCTCAACAAAAGGGGCCCCATCATACCCAAGAGGAAATGCAAGTTTTTGAGAAAATTTGCGAAGTAACTAAGATTTTCCAAAAATCCCTTGAACCTCTTAAGAGCGTTAGCGGAAATCTTCACTGCATGAATATGCTGATTACTCTTTGCAATAAGCGGTTGGATTCTTTAGATCTCAAGATCTCAGAATATGAAGGGAAACGTGAGGAACCTCCCGGATTCGAGCATAATATCGCTAAAATAATTAAGAATCAAGATGACAATACCTAGATCTATCCTCGCTTTTATGCCTAGCTAGGGGCGTGACACGATAGCGCTTGTTGGGAGGCAACCCAATTTTATTTTTATTCCTTGCTTTTTGCTCCTATTTAGTAATAAATAAATTATCTAGCCTCTGTTTTGGTTGTGTTTTTTGTGTTTAATTAGTGTTTGTGCCAAGTAGAACCGTTGGGAAGACTTGGGGAAAGTCTTGTTGAACTTGCTGTAAAAAACAGAAACTTTAGCGCTCACGAGAACTGCTGTCATTTTTATTTGAAGAGTGATATTTAGTTAATTCTTTTTGCAGATGATTAATAGATAAATTCCTCACGTCCAGCAATTTACTTTAGAATTTTTGGGGTTCCAGAAGTTTGCGTTAGTTACAGATTACTAGAGACTGTTCTGTTTTTGACAGATTCTGTTTTTCGTGTGTTGTTTTCTTATTTTGATGAATCTATGGTTAGTAAAATAATTTATAATCCATAGAGAAGTTGGAATACATTAGGTTTAACACCAATAAAAATAAATAATGAGTTCATTACAGTACCTTGAAGTGGTCTTTTGTTTTCTTTCTCTAACGGAGCTCATAAGATTTCTATTGAGTTTTGTGTTGTGAAGTTTTCATGTTTTGAGTGAATTCTTGTAATGGATTATGGAACAAGGAGTGGAAAGAGCCTAATCTTGGGGATGCCCATGGCACCCCCAAGATAATCCAAGGACACCAAAAATTCAAAGCTTGGGGATGCCCCGGAAGACATCCCCTCTTTCGTCCACTTCCATCGGTAATTTACTTGGAGCTATATTTTTATTCGCCAACATGATATGTGTTTTGCTTGGAGCGTCTTGCATTATTTGTGTCTTTGGTTGTTAGTATGCCACAATAATCCTTGCTGTACACACCTTTTGAGAGAGCCATACATGAATTAGAATTTGATAGAATACTCTATGTGCTTCACTTATATCTTTTTGAGCTAAGTAGTTTTGCTCTATGTGCTTCACTTATATCTTTTGAGCGTTATAATTTTGCTCTATGTGCTTCACTTAGATCTTTTAGAGCACGGTGGTGGATTCGTTTTAAAAGAAACTATTGATCCCTCATGCTTCACTTAAATTATTTTGAGAGTCTTAATAGCATGGTAATTTTCTTAATAATAACATGCTTGGTATTCAAGATTTGTGAAACTTTATTTTGAGTGTGTTGAATACTAAGAAAAGTTGGATGCTTGATAATTGTTTTGAGATATGGAGGTAATAATATCAAAGTCATGCTAGTTGAGTAGTTGTGAATTTAAGAAGTGCTTGTGTTGAAGTTTGCAAGTCCCGTAGCATGCACGTATTGTAAACATTATGTAACAAATTTGAAACATGAGGTGTTATTTGACTGTCCTCCTTATGAGTGGCGGTCGGGGATGAGCGATGGTCTTTTCCTACCAATCTATCCCCCAAGGAGCATGCGCGTAATACTTTGGTTTTTGATGGCTTGTAGATTTTTGCAATAATTATATGAGTTCTTTATGACTAATGTTGAGTCCATGGATTATACGCACTCTCACCCTTCCATCATTGCTAGCCTCTTCGGTACCGTACATTGCCTTTCTCACATCGAGAGTTGGTGCAAACTTCGCCGGTGCATCCAAACCCCGTGATATGATACACTCTTTCACACATAAACCTCCTTATATCTTCCTCAAAACAGCCACCATACCTACCTATTATGGCATTTCCATATCCATTCCTTGATATATTGCCATGAAACTTTCCACCATCCAGTTTATCATGACACATTCATCATTGTCATATTGCTTAGCATGATCATGTAGTTGACATACTATTTGTGGCAAAGCCACCGTTCATAAATTTTTCATACTTGTCACTCTTGATTCATTGCATATCCCGGTACACCGCCGGAGGCATCCATATAGAGTCATACTTTGTTCTAGTAATCGAGTTGTAATCATTGAGTTGTAAATAAATAGAAGTGTGTTGATCATCATTCAATAGAACATTGTCCCCAAAAAAAAGAAAGGCCAAAGAAAAAAAAGAAGGCCCAAAAAAATAAAAAAAATAAAAAGGGGCAATGCTACTATCTTTGTTTCCACACTTGTGCTTCAAAGTAGCACCATGTTCTTGATACAGAGAGTCTCTTGAGTTATCACTTTCATATACTAGTGGGAATTTTTCATTATAGAACTTGGCTTGTATATTCCAACAATGGGCCTCCTCAAGTGCCCTAGGTCTTCGTGAGCAAGCAAGTTGGATGCACACCCACTTAGTTTCTTTTGTTGAGCTTTCATACATTTATAGCTCTAGTGCATCTGTTGCATGGCAATCCCTACTCCTTGCATTAACATCAATCGATGGGCATCTCCATAGCCCATTGATTAGCCTCGTTGATGTGAAACTTTCTCCTTTTTGTCTTCTCCACATAACCCCCATCACCATATTCTATTCCACCCATAGTGCTATATCCATGTCTCACGCTCATGTATTGCGTGAACATTTATGAATTTGAAATTGTTGAGGTATGAAACAATTCCTTGGCTTGTCATCGGGGTTGTGCATGATGAGAGCATTCTTGTGTGACGAAAATGGAGCATGACTAAACTATATGATTTTGTAGGGATGAACTTTCTTTGGCCATGTTACTTTAAGAAAACATAATTGCTTTGTTGGTTTGCTTGAAGTATTATTATTCTCCATGTCAATATGAACTTTTGTCCTGAATCTTCCTAATCTGAATATTCATATCACAATTAAGAATATTTGCATTGAAATTATGCCAAGTAGCACTCCGCATCAAAAATTCTCTTTTTTATCATTTACCTACTCGAGGACGAGCAGGAATTAAGCTTGGGGATGCCTGATACGTCTCCAACGTATCTATAATTTTTGATTGCTACATGATATATTATCTACTATTTTGGACTATATTGGGCTTTATTTTCCACTTTTATATTATTTTTGGGACTAACCTATTAACCGGAGGCCCAGCCTAGAATTGCTGGTTTTTTCCTATTTCAGTGTTTCAAAGAAACGGAATATCAAACAGAGTCCAAACAGAATGAAACCTCCGAGAACGTGATTTTCTCACCGAACGTGATCCAGGAGACTTGGACCCTATGCCAAGGCATCAGAGAGGCGGTCACGAGGGTGGGGGCGCCCCCTAGGGCGGGCGCCCTGCCTCGTGGGCCTCTAGGAGCTCCACCGACATACTTCTTCCTCCTATATATACCTACGTAGCCCCAAACGAACAGGGACGGAGCCAAAAACCTAATTCCACCGCCGCAACTTTCTGTATCCACGAGATCCCATCTTGGGTCCGGTTCTGGAGCTCCGCTGGAGAGGGCCAACATCACAGAGGGCTTCTACATCATCATAGCCTCTCCGATGAAGTGCGAGAAGTGTACCTCAGACCTTCGGGTCCATAGTTAGTAGCTAGATGGCTTCTTATCTCTTTTTGGATCTCAATACAAAGTTCTCCCCCTCTCTTGTGGAGATCTATTCGATGTAATCTTCTTTTTGCGGTGTGTTTGTTGAGACCGATGAATTGTGGGTTTATCATCAAGTCTATCTATGAATAATATTTGAATCTTCTCTGAATTCTTTTATGTATGATTAGTTATCTTTGCAAGTCTCTTCGAATTATCCGTTTGGTTTGGCCAACTAGATTGGTAGTTATTGAAATGGGAGAAGTGCTTAGCTTTGGGTTCAATCTTGCGGTGTCCTTTCCCAGTGACAGAAGGGGCAGCAAGGCATGTATTGCATTGTTGCCATCGAGGATAACAAGATGGGGTTTATTTCATATTGCATGAATTTATCTCTCTACATCATGTCATCTCTCTTAAAGCGTTACTCTGTTTTTAACTTAATACTCTAGATGCATGCTGGATAGTGATCGATGAGTGGAGTAATAGTAGTAGATGCAGAATCGTTTCGGTCTACTTGTCACGGACGTGATGCCTATATACATGATCATGCCTAGATATTCTCATAACTATGATCAATTCTGTCAATTGCTCAACAATAATTTGTTCACCCACCGTAGAATACTTATGCTCTTGAGAGAAGCCACTGGTGAAACCTATGGCCCCCGGGTCTATTCTCATCATATCAATCTCCATCACTTTAATCTTGTTTTGCTTTTACTTTGCTTTTTACTTTGTACTTTGCATCTTTATACCAAAAATATCAAAAATACTATATCTATCAGATCTCACTCTCGTAAGTAACCGTGAAGGGATTGACAACCCCTAATCGCGTTGGTTGCGAGTGGCTATCATTTTGTGCAGGTACGAGCGACTTGAGCGTGGCCTCCTACTAGATTGATACCTTGGCTCTCGAAAACTGAGGGAAATACTTACGCTACTCTGCTGCATCATCCCTTCCTCTTCGGGGAAATCCAACGCAAGCTAAAGAGGTAGCAGAGCTCCACCAGGACCACGTCGCCGCCCGCCTCCAATCTACCACCGCCGGCGCCCTGCAGTCCCCGCCGTTCCCCGTCGACCTTGCCGGAGCACAGGACCTCCTCTGTCGCCGCCCGAGCTCGCGCTCGACCTCCCGGGTCCGCCGCTCGCCCGTCATCGAAGCGCTCGTCCCCAAGTCCCTCGCCGTGCGCATCTCCTATGCGTCGTCTGTAACGAGCAGGAGGCCGCCCGTCCCGCGCCTGCCTCATCTATCCACCTCGCCGTCCGCCTCCTTTGCTTCGTCGTTGCTGCTAGGGCTGCCCCATCTCTTGATCTGGATAGGATCCGGCAGGCACACCTCACCCCAACCATCGCGCCCTGCATCCCGCAGCTGGCCGCCTCCAACCCCGTTCGCGACCGCACCAAATCCAGCAAGGCGTCGGCCGTACACGTTGAACACGATGAGTCCCTGCATCGCGCCCTGTTGCTGTTAATGCCAAGTCCAAGGGTCACCGAACAGGGAATGATGCCAAGTACCAGGTCAAAGAGGACCGCCAAGTTCGTTTTCCGCCGTCTCTGAAATCGACAAGTGCCACACGGAAACACCGAGTACCCCTACGCACGAAGATGCCAAGACCGTTTCGGGATTCACCAAGTACCGCTACCGATGGCTCAAACATCTACGAAAACGTGTATGACCGTCGTTGAAACTGCAAAGTACCTCTACGCACAGATATCGCCAAGTACCACGATACCGATGACATCCACTACTATTATCGCCGAGGGTTTCGTCAAGTTCCACTACATTGACTATGAACGGTGACGACCCTGAACATCTACGTAACATGTACCACTACCGCCGTCTTCGAAATTGCTAAGAACGACAAGTACCTTGACCCCTGATGCCCAGAACAACTACCGCCATTGAAGGTCGTTGAGTGAACAAACTACCGAGGACGTGTGCGACTACTCCGTGAATGTGTACCACTACCGGCGAGGACCAATAGTACCACTACTTCTACGATCATCGCGGAACGACTACTTCCTCTACTTCCCTCGACGAACTCGAACCCTCTCGTTTGCTCGCTTTGAAGGTATAACCCCGAGACAATCGTCTGAGAATGATTGCTTGTGTTGTATGAGATGAACCCCGCGTTTGCACCATGTCTGAAATTGTCACTTGCATGGTCCTCCTCGTTGCCATGCCGTCCACCCGCGGGAACCCGGTAACCGGGAGCACCCCATCTTCTTGCATGACACACTCACACCAACTTCCTTTGGCACTGGTATCCCCGGATCATCAGAATGTTGCCGCAGCGTCATTTCTGTTTTGTCACCGTGGCACCCCTTTCTTTCTACCACGGTGACAAATGCTCTCATCACACTCATGTCAACTTTTTCAGAAACTTGCATCCAACTTGAATATGTCATCCGCATCATGATAACAACATCAAGAAGGTTTAAATTGTTGTTTGTTTCATTTGCTATATGCATATGAGGTTTTACCGGACTTGTTGCTTGTTGTTTCCGGCCTCATTTAAACTTGCCTAGTTAGGTAGTTTTATTATGCTTCACCTCTTGCATGCTTAACAACATTTAATATTGTTGAGTACATAAACGAGATCGAACTAAATAATTGATGTGGTGTTCCGTCAATATGCATCTCGATGCATATTGTGCTCCACTTAACTTGTAGTGTTGTTTGTGCACTTTGCCATGCCATGCCTCTTTATACCGGACATGCATCATACTTATTTGCGCATCATGCCATGTTTATGTGATGGTTGTTTACTATGTTACTTGCTTCTTTCCGGGTTGCTTCTCTCGTTAGCTTCGGTTTCATTCCGGAGTTGTGAGGATCCGTTCGACTACGTCCGTTTGTCTTCTTCATGGACTCTTTCTTCTTCCTTGCAGGATCTCAGGCAAGATGACCATACCCTCGAAATCACTTCTATCTTTGCTTGCTTGTTGCTCGCTCTATTGCTATGCCTATGTCGCGATACCTACCACTTGCTATATCATGCCTCCCATATTGCCATATCAAGCCTCTAACCCACCTTTCCTAGCAAAATGTTGTTTGGCTATGTTACCGCTTTGCTCAACCCCTCTTATAGCATTGTTAGTTGCAGGTGAAGATTGGAGTTTGTTCCACCTTGGAACTTGGCTATTGTCGGGATATCATTACTATATATAATGTTTACTTTAATGCACCTATATACTTGGTAAAGGGAGGAAGGCTCGGCCTTATGCCTGGTGTTTTGTTCCACTCTTGCCGCCCTAGTTTCCATCATACCGGTGTTATGTTCCTTGATTTTGCGTTCCTTACATAGTTGGGTTATAATGGGAACCCTTGATAGTTCGCCTTGAATAAAACTCCTCTAGCAAGGCCCAACCTTGGTTTTACCATTTGCCACCTAGCCTTTTTCCCTTGGGTTCTGCAGAACCAAGGGTCATCTTTATTTTAACTCCCCCGGGCCAGTGCTCCTCTGAGTGTTGGTCCAACCTGTCAGCCGCCGGTGGCCACCAGGGGCAACTCTAGGTTGGCCTACCTGAAGTTTGGACAATCCGGTGTGCCCTGAGAACGAGATATGTGCAGCTCCTATCGGGATTTGTCGGCACATCCGGGTGGCTTTGCTGGTCTTGTTTTACCATTGTTGAGATGTCTTGTAACCGGGATTCCGAGTTTGATAGCGTCTTCCTGGGAGAAGGAATATCCTTCGTTGACCATGAGAGCTTGTGATGGGCTAAGTTGGGACACCCCTGCAGGGTTATGAATTTTCGAAAGTCGTGCTCGTGGTTATGGGCAGATGGGAATTTGTTAATATCTGGTTGTAGAGAACCTGACACTTAACTTAATTAAAATGCATCAACCGTGTGTGTAGCCATGATGGTCTCTTTCCAGCGCAGTCCGGGAAGTGAACACGGTCTCATGTTATGCTTGAACGTAAGTAGTTTTCAGGATCACTTCTTGATCTTTGTAGCTTCTCAACCGTGCTTTGCCTTCTCTTCTTGCTCTCATTTGCGTAAGTTAGCCACCATATATGCTAGTGCTTGCTACAGCTCCACCTCACAACCTTTTCCTTCCCATAAGCTTAAATTGTCTTGATCGTGAGGGTGTGAGATTGCTGAGTCCCCGTGACTCACAGATACTTCCAAAACCAGTTGCGGGTGCTGGTGATACTAGTGCAGATGACGCAACTGAGCTCAAGTGGGAGCTCGATGAAGACTGTGTTTGATGTGTTGTTTCCCAGTTGATCAGTGGTGGAGCCCAGTGGGGGCGATCGGGGATCTATTGCATTAGGGGTTGTCTTTCTTTATTTGGTTCCGTAGTCGGACCATGATTGTATTCTTGATGATTTAATGCTATATTTATGTATTGTGTGAAGTGGCGATTGTAAGCCAACTCTTTATCTCTTTATTATTCAGTACATGGGATGTTTAAAGATTACCCCTCTTGCGACATGCCTACTATGCGGTTATGCCTCTAAGTCGTACTCCGACACGTGGGAGATATAGCCGCATCGTGGGTGTTACACCTTCGACCTCTTCAGGAACACTTAATATTGAACCGTGGTTGCTGTATGAAAACTTTCCTCGCCTCCTGTCCACAGAGGTGGTTTGAGAGGTAATCATCAGTGAACACTGAAAACAAGGATGTGCATAAATATCTTCTCTATATTTGAAATGGGGCAAAGGAATAAAAAAGGCAAGGTATAATAGTTAGTACCATCTTGTAAACCTCAATGCTTCCCATTGTTTCCCTGCAACACATATAAGGTAGTTAGTCATTAGGTTAAGTAAGGGTTCGCATGCTATCAGTAAAATATGTTGATAAAAAATAAGCACATTGCAGATTCATCAGATTAATTCAAGCCACATGGAAAACCCATTTATCCAAACCAAGCATGATTAAGAACTAGGAAATATATCACTTGTATATGTTTCTCATGTATTAAGTGCAGCCAAATTCGATTTATTCCTCACATGGTATACAATAACAGAATGCAGCCACAACAATTAAACATCGCATTGCAGAATTGAACTAAGCAGTTAACTAAACACCACAACAAATGAACCAAATGTTAACTGAGAACCACATTGCACAATATAACATACTCCTAATAGAAGATGAGACAGTTAACCAAACCAAGCATGCTTAACAACTTGGAAATATAGGAATTGTATTTGTTTCTCATGTATTTGGTATAGCCAAATTCAATTTATTCCTCACATGGTATATAGTAACAGAATGCGGCCACAACAATTGAACATTGCATTGCAGAATTGAAGCAAGAAGTTAACTATACACCACAACAAATGAACCAAATGTTAACTGAGCACCACATTGCAAAATATAACGATACTGTTAATAGAAGATCAGACAGTTAACCAAACCAAGCATGCTTAACTACTTGGAAATATAGCAATTGTATTTGTTTCTCATGTATTTAGTACAGCCAAATTTGATTTATTCCTCACATGGTATACAATAACAGAATGCAGCCACAACAATTGAACATCGCATTGCAGAATTGAACCAAGCAGTTAACTAAACACCACAACAAGTGAACCAAGCAGTTAACTAAACACTAATTGAACAATATAACATACTCCTAATAGAAGATCACACAATTAACCAAACCAAGCATGCTTAACAACTTGAAAATATTGCACCCTGAAGAATTGAACATCACATTTGCAGAATTGAACCAAGCAGTTAATTGAACACCACATTGCACGATATATAGAACATATACACTATAGCAGAAGATTGCATAGTAAAAGTAGATCACACAATTCTCTATAATTTGTTGAGGAAAGGCAGTAGCTAGCAAACTGAACATGGGTCCTTATAGTGAGTTAATAAGACAAGCTGCCCCTCATTATCGGAGATATTGATGACGATTGGCTCCTTGGACATGGAAGTGGGCGAGGCATCCGCATCGTGGGTGCCCTCGTTGCAGTGGTGAGTTGCCTGAGCCGCTCCGGGCACCAACCTGCTAGCTCTCAAGATGAGGTAAGCACGTGCACGCTGAGAAAACACCTCGTAGTCTTTGTTGAAGGCACCAACGGTGGCCTCGAGAAAACGCCACGAACTATCGTTTAAAGCAGCCAATCGTGTCGCGGCGTCGGCACGTGAGGTATCAATGGTGGCCTCGACGGCGAGGTTCTCCTCCAAGATCTGGGGGTCGGCACGAATGGCAGCCATCGCGACCTCATCCGCGTGCGCGGCCGCGGTTTTCTTCTCTGCTACCAAATGCTCCTTAAGGTCCTGTTTATACTACGTGCACCATGGCTTAGGCCAGCGCTTATTCGATGGAGGAATCGGGGATTTGGGCAGAAGGTGTCGCGCTCACGCCAGCGGTCGGGGCATGTCGGATGTGGAAGGAGGAGGAGGATGGGGGTCGGGTGTGGATTACCTGCCTAGATAGGTGAGGCCGAGCAGCGTGAAGGAGGGTCGCCGACGAGGAGGCGGCAGCACTACAAGCAAGGAGTGAAGGTTTCAACTTGGAAAAGAAGGCGGAAACAGGGGAAATGTGGCTTTTGGCAAGGGGGAGAGGGCGGGGAGGTAGATATTTCCGCGGAAGCCAAAAATTTGGAATCGCTTCAGCCAAAAAACTGGCGCGCAAAGTGTCATTAGACACGGTCCGAAGTTATTTTGTGCTGCATCTCACACGGTTGGTTATAATAAACTATGTGGGATCTACTTGATTTTTCATATCGATTTGAATTACATAATGAGCACAGCAGCCATGGACGATGTTTGAATGGCCAGAGCTTTTATCTGCAATGATCATGCAACTATATGTGTGTTATAAAAGAATTGGAATTATTCATGGTTTGTTTGGACATTTTTATGCATTAAGTGAGTTTTCAATGCATTTATGTGCATAATTCAAATTTGAGCTACATGCACATGCTCCAGTACATATAAATTGGTTGAAAAATCAAATCTTTGTCCTTGGTTGCATGCTTGGGTATCATGCAAGAAATGGGAATGAATTTCAAACACCAGGGCACCGTTGATTGCCGGCAAAACATTGAGATGACTGGCTTTTAAATTCTAGTAAATACACAACTCGTCTAAAATTCATAAAACTTGGCATGCTATCATGGAGCAGCATCAACATGCCGTGGTAAAATTTTTGCCCCATTTTCGGTAGGTTTTGGTATATGCTTCGCACAAACCAGAGCATCTCACAACAAGCATGATGGTTTCGGTAGGAAACGCCCCACCTTTGGGGACGAAACGATATCCATTGCCTCTTATTGCTTTCAAAAAAAATTCGTGTCAACATAGAACAACAGGAGTGTTGTGTTATTTTTTGTGATTTTTCAGGGTTCATTTGGACATTTTTATGCATTAAGTGAGTTTTCAATGCATTTATGTGCATAATTCAAATTCGAACTACATGCACATTGATGTAGGGTAGACACCCTAGGGGCCGATCTTTCACGAAAGGAGCGGATCCTACAAAGAACATGAGGAACATGAGGGGAAAACAAGGGAAAACGCGAGGGGGAATACGAGAGAGAATCACTAAACCAACAAGAAATAGTCACACATATGCTAGATCCTCGAGTACATAAGAGATCACACGATCCACGATCAACTAGGGACGATACAGAGGTAACGGGTCTTCTCCGCGAGGAGGTCTTGAATCCACAAGGGGATCTTCCCGTAAAGGGGTCTTGAATCCAAAGGGATCTTCTCCGAAGAGGGGCCGTGGTCTCTCTCGTGGAGTAGATCCGATGTGGATGAGCAATTCTCTATCTCTAATATGAGCTAAAGACAATGCTAACCCTAGAAAAGTGCTGGAGGAGTCGTTTATATAGGCAAAGGGGGCGAAGGTGTACATGGGCCTCGACCCAAGATCATGCACGCAGCCACTGTCCGGATGATCCGGGCTTCGGGGGTCTGGATGATCCGGGTCGGCGTCCGGATGATCCGTCTGAGTCGTGGGGGTTGCGGGAGGTCCGGATGTTCGGGTCCTGGTCTGGACGTCCGGGTATGTCCGGATGATCTGACTTCAGGGTTTCTTCTGTTGCTCTCGGGTCTCCAATTGTCCGGATCGTCCGCACGGGGGTTCAAATCATCCGGGCTGTGTCCGGATCATTCGGGACCTCATCCGAATCATCCGGCCAGCCTGGGACTTGGCTGATTTCTTCTCCCTCTTCACGCAAGTCTTCCGCTCACGATCCTTCTTGCTCCTTAGCTTCTCCATGGCTAGCTCCTTGGTACTTGAGTATGCAGAATGTCTCCGTTTGAGGTAGTAGCCATGTCTCATGTGCATTGAAGTGGAATTGTGAGAGGAGTGATGTCACATAGGTTTCGAGAGCTCTTGCACATGCTCGTGTCATGGGTCCACTAGACACTTCGTGAGACGATGATAGGTCCATGGGGATGATCTTGGGATGCTCTACATCATCTCCCCTCCCTTTGGGAAGATCCGACCTCGGATCAAATTCTTCATCACCATGGTAGGGCGAGATGTCCTTGACATTGAAGATGTCGCTTACGTTGTACTTCTCTCGTGGGAGGTCGATCTTGTAGGCGTTGTTGTTGTAGCGTGCAAGCACCTTGAAGGGTCCATCCGCTTGAGGTAGAATCTTGGGCTTGCGTTCGATTGGGAAGCGGTCTTTGGAAGGTGTAGCCACACAAGATCACCAATGTTGAATACCATGGGGTGCTTGTTGATGTTGAGCTTGGTCGCAATACGTTGTACTTGGCGCTCGATGGTGTGCCTTGTATCTTCATGCACCTTCTTGAGATGGGTCACACGTGCACTTGCGTCCATATTGATGCGCTCTTGGAGTGATAGAGGAAGAATGTCCAATGGGGACAATGGGTTGAATCCGTAGACAACCTCAAAGGGGGACTTGCGATTGTTGAGTTTCTTGCGCGGTTGTAGGCGAACTCACCGATAGGTAGACACTCCTCCCACTCCTTGATGTTCTTCTTGATGAGCACTCGAAGTAGAGCGGAGAGTGTGCGGTTGGTAACCTCCTTTTGGCCGTTGGTTTGTGGGTGGTACGCCATGGAGAAAAGTAGCTTCATTCCGAGCTTGGCGCATAAGGTCTTCCAAAAGTAGCTTAGGAACTTCATGTTGCGGTCCGAGACGATCGTCTTTGGCACTCCATGTAGACGCAATATTTCCCTACAAACGAGATTGGCAATATGTGAAGCATCGTCTATCTTGTTGCAAGGAATGAAATGTGCCATCTTAGAGAATCGGTCCAGAACAACAAATACGAATCCTTGCCATTTCTAGTCCTAGGCAATCGAAGTACAAAATCCATGCTAATATCTTCCCATGGTTGATATGGAATTAGGAGAGGCATATAAAGGCCATGGGATTGATCCTTAGACTTAGCATTGCGACATGTAGTGCATCGGTTGGTGAAGCGGTTGACGTCACGAAACATCTTGGGCCAAAAATAGTTCTTGGAGAGCATAGCAAAAGTCTTGTCACGTCCAAAATGTCCCATTAGTCCACCTCTATGAGATTCCTGCAAAAGCAACAAACAAAGAGAAGACTCGGGGATGCAAAGCTTGTTAGCTCTCATGCGATATCCATCGTTGATGTAATAGCGTTCCCAAGAGGTATGCGTCAAACACTTGGCATAAGGAGTAGCCAAAGTGGGATCATGCTCATATAAGTCTTTTATGTGCTCAAAGCCAATGACATCCAATTCAAGTTGAGTAACAAGCATGCATATGCGGGAAAGAGTGTCCGCCACAACATTTTCCTTACCTTTGATGTACTTGATGACATAAGGAAAAGATTCAATGAATTCACTCCATTTAGGATGATGCTTGTTCAACTTGGTTTGGCCCTTAAGGTACTTGAGCGTTTCACGATGGGTATGAATGATGAATTCATGAGGGCGAACATAGTGTTCCCATTCATGCAAAACCCGCACTAAAGCATATAACTCTTTGTCATAGATGGGGTAATTGAGTTGCGCTCCAGAAAGTTTCTCACTAAAGTAAGCTATGGGGCGCCTTTGTTTAACACACCTCCTATTCCATTACCACTAGCATCACAATGAATCTCAAAGGGCTTTTCAAAGTTGGTTAAAGCAAGCATGGGAGCATGAATAAGCTAATTTTCAAGGTCATTGAAAGCGGTATCTCGGGATGGTCCCCAAACAAAAGGCACTTTTTTCTTGCTCAAAGCATGCAAAGGTGAAGCAATGGTGCTAAAGTCCTTCACAAATCTATGGTAGAAACCGGCTAGACCAAGGAAGCTACGCACTTGATGCAAGTTGGTTTGTTGTGGCCAAGTTTTGATAGCATTTATTTTAGAGTCATCAACATGAACACCCTTAGAGAAAACAACAAACCCCAAGAAAACGAGCTTATCAACGCCAAAAATGCACTTTTCCATGTTAGCATAGATATGCTCATTTCGAAGAGTTTGCAAAACGGTTCGAACATGGGTGACTTGATCTTTAAGAGATTTGCTATAAACAAGGATATCATCGAAGTAGACCACAAGAAACACACCAATGTAAGGGCGAAAGGTATGATTCATAAGACGCATAAAAGTACCCGGTGCTTTTGATAGACCCATAGGCATGACTAACCACTCATACAACCCAAACTTGGTTTTGGAAGCGGTTTTCCATTCATCAGCCTCTTGTATGTGGATTTGATAGTAACCACTTTTAAGATAAATCTTGGAGAATATAGTGGCACCACTAACTTCATCAAGCATATCATCAAGGCGTGGAATGGGATACCTATAGTGAAAGGTGATAGCATTGATAGGTCTACAATCAGAGCACATGCGAAAGCTACCATCTCGTTTTGGCATAAGAATAAACGGAATGGCACAAGGACTCAAACTTTCACGCACATGTCCATAGTCTATGACATTCTCTACTTGCCTTCGTATTTCTTTGGTTTCTTCGGGGTTGACGCGGTAGGGAGCTTTGTTCGGAAGAGGTGCTCCGGGGATGAGGTCGTTGCGGTGCTTGATGCCTCGTAGTGGAGGTAGTCCCGGAGGTAGCTCATCAGGGAAAACACCTTGAAATTCCTGCAAAAGAGAAGACAACACTAAAGGTAGAGCATCAGAGGTATTAGCTTGTGTTGCATTGTCCTTGCACAAAAGGACATAGTGTAGGACACTAGATGGATTCTCACACACTCCTCCTATCTCACTTTTGGTGGTGAATGGGACTAAGTTCTTCTCTTTGCTCATCGTGGAGGCACTCGATTTGGGCTTGTGGCGCTCACTCTCTTTTTGGTGGTTCGCTCTCTCACTATTCTATCCATGATGGGTGGCTTTCTTTTCGGCGATCACTTGGCTTGGAGACATGGGGTGAAGTACGTACTCCTTTCCTTTCATATTGAAGATGTAGTGGTTCATTTGGCCGTTGTGGATGACACCTCTATCAAATTGCCATGGGCGTCCAAGAAGAAGGTGGCAAACGGTCATTGGAACGACATCACACTACAAAGTGTCTTCATAGGCGCCAATTTTGAAGGAGACTTGTACTCGATGCTAGACTTGGATAATGCCGGAGTCGCTAAGCCATTGAACTTTGTAGGGATGTGGGTGCTTGGTCTTGGGCAGTTGGAGCTTGGAGCAAAGTTCTTCACTTGCGAGGTTATGACAACTCCCTCCATCGATGATGACCTTGACGGACCTTCCATTGATGCTGGCCTTGGTATGAAAGATATGGCATCGTTGGTCTTCTTCTTGGTGATGTTGAAGAGTTAAGACCTTGGAGACAAGTAGAGCGGGACTTGAATCTTCATCACAAAAGACTTGTTCCTCTTCATCATTAACTTGCCAGTGCATGGCAACTTGTTCATGCGCTTTTGTTTCTCCATCACTCATGGAGTCGTATGTACCATCGTTGTTGAGGATCTCTTGTTGGTGCACTTAAAGGACTTGTGGCCTCGACCTCCACATTTGAAGCATTTGAAGGAACTTGTCTTGATGGTCTCATCGGTTGGGGTTTATGATGATGAAGCTCTTGGCTTGAAGTTGCTCATTGTAGGAGGATGACTTGGGGTTGACGAAGCTTTCTTGTAACTTGACTTGTCGATGTTGCTTGGAGAAGGCTTCGTTGATGTAGAAGGTGTTGGGGTCATTGAAGCTTGGGTGTTGGAGAAACCATATGACTTGGATGAGAACTTGGCATACTTGAAATCGTCTTGCACTTGGCGTTGCGCTTTGGTAGCTTGATGCACTAGCTCGATGAGGTTCGAGTATGGTTGGAAATAGGCCATCTTCTTGATTGGGTGATTAAGTCCATTCAAGAAACGTGCCATAGTTTGCTCATCATCTTCCGTGACATTGGCTCGTATCATGGCAATCTCCATCTCCTTGTAGTACTCTTCAACGCTCTTGGTTCCTTGCTTGAGTAGTTAGAGTTTCTTGAAGAGGTCGCGGTTGTAGTAGGTAGGCACGAAATGTGCTCTCATGACATCGTTCATTTGCGCCCAAGTAGTGATGGGTGGTTCACCTCTTGCCTCACGATGCTCGATAACTTGTTCACACCAAATGAGGACATAGTCTTGGAACTCAAGGGATGCAATTGCGATCGTCTTCTCTTCTTCATAGTTGTGCAAGTGGAAGATTTTGTCAACCTTCAATGACCATGAAAGGTACTCTTCGGGATTGTTGCTTCCATTGAACTTGGGCATGGTGAACTTTAGCTTGCCGTAGCATTGCTCTTCATTGTGTTGGGGTCTTGGATGATGACGCCAATGTTGTTAATGATTGTTAAACTCGTGTTGCTCTTGGCGAGAAGGGTTGTCGAACTCATGTTGGTCTTGTCGTGGAGGATTTCCATTGTCTTCATGCTCTTGGTGAACTTGATGGTCTTGGCGATCTTGTGGAGGAACTTGTCAAGCTTGAAATTGCACGCGAGCTTGATATCGTCGTTCATGAGCTTCTTCGCCAAGTTCTTCTTCATGTTCACAAGCTTGTCGACCTCGGTTGGCTACGGCTCGACTTGAATCTTGGAGGGATTTTTGCGCCTCAAGTGCTTGAGCATCTCGCAATCGTTGCGCTTGACGTTGTGCCTCGGCATCTTGTGCATCTTGGTGTAGACGCACGCGCTCTTCCTCTTCATGTTGTCGTTGTCGTTGCCATTCTCGTGCTTGTGCAAAGGCATCTTCATTTTGACCATGTCGGTGCTCTTGAGAGTTTGTGTCGCGAAGAGGATTGAGGCTTGCTTGACGATCTTTGTGCGTGGCACATCGAAGAGTGTTCGATGTCACTGTACTTGAACCGGCGAGGGTGAAGTCCGAGTGTCGACTTGATCGGCTCCGTCTTGATGAGGAGGAAGTGGAAGAAGAGCGGTTGAGCAACAAAGCATGAATCTCGTCCATTCTTGCATCATTCTCTTGCTTGTGATCGTCGAGCTTGTGGTCAAAGTAGTCCCTTGTACGTTGCTGGGATAGTCGCAAGTCGGTTGCGAGGTTGTCGATGCGTTCACTCATTGCTTGTTGCTCCTGATGCAAAGCACATTGTGCACCAAAGAGGTGACTCTTGGTGACGTAGGAGTTCATGTCGTCGTCTTGCTCGATGAAGAGTGGGTTGGTAGAAGTAACTGGCCTATCCATCACTCCAAGAGAAATATGTGAGTGGGAGAGAGAGAAGAACGCATACCAAATGTTCCTTGACCGAAGTTGAAGGTGGATCATCGATCACTCCAATGTGGAACAAGGAAATAGCACAATTGGTACCAATTCTTGTCAGTTTCTCACACCTACACAAGTAAAAGATTATGGAATAGCTTGGTTAGGATGGTGGCACAAGATTTGATGTGAAAGTAAGCAAGATTCAATAATGTTGGAAGAGATTCGCAAATTCGCAAATGCAACAAGTAGACCAAGCAATGTAAGGTACCTGGCAACACGCACGCAAAGAGATAAGTGGGGTTGTGTGACCAAGGATGAGCCAAAATGTGGAATCCACGAAAATGCTCTTGTTGCACAACACTAGAGAGACGCTAGCACGATTGCACAATAGGCGGATACGAACTTGTGCACAACCTTCTAAGCAAAAATGAAATGACTTCTATCCCAAGTATACTCTATGTATGGTGTTTCGATGATATGATCCAAGATGATCTAGTATCAAAATATTAATGTTGTGTGATGCTATGGTTCTTTCTTATAAGCTCTTTGCCTATATGTCCCTTTTGCTTAAAAGCTTATTTGGCTCTTTGTGTGTTGAGCTCTTTTCTCATGCAATGCTTCACGAACCAAGATAGCAATTGTGTATGCGATGACAACCTTGTGACAAAAGAGATGATACCAAGATATGCACCAATGATGTATGTATTTTATGGGAAGTATTATCACTAATGTGCACAAGTCATGTTGCCGGCAATACTCAAAGGCTAGTCTCGATGGGTAAACTACGCAAAAAGATAAGGCTATGGTGGTTATCAATGTAATGGAAAGGGGTGGACAAAGATGGCGTCAGAGTTACCATCCTTGCTTACGGTTTAGGGTGTCACAAACCCAAGATGATGTTACCGGGAAGGTCGTTGTTGATGACGCGTCCGTGGCGAAGATGAGCGGCGGTGATGTCGATATCGAACCGTTCCTAGTTAGCTAAAACACCCTAGGAAACGATGAACCACAACTCAAACTCTCAAAATCAAAAGCGGAAAAATGTGTCGGAGTTGGTAGCGGTCAAGTGGTGGTAGTGGTGGATGTATCGAAAGGGTTGGCGAAAGTTAGGTGGTGGTAGTCGAAGGGGGTATGCGGAGGCGTAGGCGGCGGTGGCTAAAAACTGCAGAAAATGTTGTTTCGTCAGGGGAAGCTGGATGATCCGGGCTAGGAGCCGGATGATCCAGGTGGATCCGGATGATCCGGGCGGGTCAACTTGCTCGGGGAATGGCTCGGGATGAACTCGAAAACGGTGGCAAATTTGATGATGTCCTGGATTTTTGGGTGGATTGCGAGGTGGAGATTGATGGGGAAGGTGAGATCCACTTGCAACACAACAAATTCATGAACCAAAACCAACAAAATATCATCAAAACTCACAAATCACAAGAAATTTTTTGGGGCTATTTTTGTGGGGACGTTTGAATTAGGGACGAAAAACAACAAAAAAGGCTAGAAACACAATGGGGAGGCTCCGAAATCGTGATCAACATGGCTATAGATACCAAGATGATGTAGGGTAGAAACCCTAGGGCCGATCTTTCATGAAAAGAGCGGATCCCGCGAGGAACACGAGGGGAAAACAAGGGAAATCATGAGGGGGGCCATGAGAGAGAATCACTAAACCAACAAGAACTAGTCACACTTATTCTAGATCCTCGAGTACATAAGAGATCACATGATCCACGGTCAACTAGGGACGATACAAAGGTAACGTGTCTTCTCCGCGAGGAGATCTTGAATCCACAAGGGGATCTTCCTGTAAAGTGGTCTTGAATCCAAAGGGATCTTCTCCGAAGAGTGGTCGCGGTCTCTCTCGTGGAGTAGATCCAATGTGGATGAGCAATGCTCTATCTCTAATATGAGGTGGAACCAATGCGAACCCTAGAAAAGTGGTGGAGGAGTCGTTTATATAGGCAAAGGGGGCGAAGGGGTACATGGGCCTCGGCCCAACATCATGCACGCATGCATTGTCCGGATGATCCGGGTGTTGGCCCGGAAGAATGATCCGAGCTTCGGGGGTCCGGATGATCCGGCTGAGTCGTGGGGGCTGCGGGAGGTCCGGATGTCCGTGTCCTGGTCTGGACGTCCGGGTATGTCCGGATGATGCGGGACTGGGTCCGGATGATCCGGCTTCAGGGCAGCTTCTGTTGCTCTCGGATCTCCAATTGTCCGGATCGTCTGGGCGGGGGACCGGATCATCTGGGCTGTGTCCGGATCGTCCGGGACCTCGTCCGGATCATTCGGCCAGCCTGGGGCTTGGCTGATTTCTTCTCCGTCTTCACGCATGTCTTCCGCTCCCGATCCTTCATGCTCCTTAGCTTCTCCATGGCTAGCTCATTGGTACCTAAGTATGCACAATGTCTCCATTTGTGGTAGTAGCCATGTCTCATGTGCATTGAAGTGGAATTGTGAGAAGAGTGATGTCACCTCGGTTTCGAGAGCTCTTGCACGTGCTCGTGGCATGGGTCCACTGGACACTTGGTGATACGATGATAGGTACATGGGGATAATCTTGGGATGCTCCGCATCACACATGCTCCGGTGCATATAAATAGGTTGAAAAGTCAAATCCTTGTCCTTGCGTGCATGCTTAGGTCCCATGTAAGAAATGGGAATGAATTTCAAACACCAGGGCACCGTTAATTGCCGGCAAAACATTGATATGCCTGGTTCTTATATTCTAGTAAGTCCAAAACTCGTCTGAAATTCATGAAACTTGGCATGCTATCATGGATCAACATCAACGAGTCGTGGTAAATTTTTTGTCCCATTTGGGGCAGGTTTGAGTATACGCTTCTTACAAACCAGAGCTTCTCACAACAAGCATGATGGTTTTGATAGGGAACGCCCCACCTATGGGGACAAAACGATATCCATTGCCTCTTATTGCTTTCAAATTTTTTCTCGTCTCAACATAGAACAACAAGAGTATTGTGTTATTTTTTGTGATTTTTTGGTGTTCATTTGGACATTTTTATGCATTAAGTGAGTTTTCAATGCATTGATGTGCATAATTCAAATTTGAACTACATGCACATGTTCCGGTGCATATAAATTGGTTGAAAAATCAAATATTCTGTCCTTGGGTGCATGCTTAGGTCCCATGCAAGAAATGGGAATGAATGTCAAACACCCTGCCACCATCACTCGGCCGCAAACATTGAGATGCCTGATTTTTAAATTCTAGTAAATCAAAAACTCGTTTGAAATTCATGAAACTTGGCAAGCTATCATGGAGCAGCATCACCATGCCGTGATAATTTTTTTATCCCATTTGGGGCAGGTTTGAGTACATGCTTCTCACAAACCAGAGCTTCTCACAACAAGCATGATGGTTTCAGTAGGGAACGCCCCACCTTTGGGGACGAAACGATATCCATTGCCTCTTATTGCTTTCAGAAAATTTCTCGTGTCAACATAGAACAACAACACTACAAAAAAAGACACATCCGTGACATTTTGGGCCGAACGAATTTTTTTCCTGTCATACATATGACACTTCATGACGATAATTGTGACAAAACCCGGTATCATCATAGATGTGGTGGGCTCCTACTACTATGACAAAAAATCATGACAGAAAATGGTCTTTTCGTCCTGGGCGGGCCGGAGACGCAGCTGCATGACATTCTTTGGGCCGCCCATGACGGAAAAAACTATGGTAGAAGCGAGGGGGGGGGGGATTTCGGGGAGTTCCCATTTACGGTGGGAGGTCGGGGGCCGAGCGATGAGCGTTTCTCTCGTACACGTACGCGTGTGTATGTGAGGCGTTGGCTCTAACTGAACCCGAGCGAGGCGTTGGGCTCTAACTGAACCCGAGCGATTGCACTGCAGGCTACGCGTTACTAAACCCGAGTGATCGATCGATGGCTGTTAACTGAACCCGATCGAGCGATTCCTTCGCTACTGCTGCTAACTGAAGCTGATCGATGCTACCTCTGGGATGAACAGTGAGTGTTGCGGTGGGGTTTGGATGAACAGTGAGCGGTGGCGTTGCCTCTGGATGAACAGGACCCCGTGGTGTGGTGGAGGGCTAGATGAACAGTAGATGGTGGAGGGGTGCCCATGGAGGGGTGGTTGAACAGGACCCCGTGGTGTGGAGGGCCAGATGAACAGTAGATGATGGATGGGTGCCCGTGGAGTGGTGGTTGAATAGTAGCCGGTGGAGTAGCGCGCGGTGGAGGCTGGATGAACAGGAGCCCGTGGAGGCTGGAGGAGGTCGACGGTAGCCCGTGGAGGCTGGAGGGGGTCGACGGTGGAGATGAACAGTATCCCGTGGAGTCCCGTTTTGCGGTACGCCACACCCCTCCCGATCAACAGGACCCCCGTTTCGACCGTAGCGCTCCAACACAAGTCCGTTTCCTCCGTTTTGCGCTATGCCACACCCCTGCCGATCAACAGGACCCCCGTTTCGACCGTAGGAGGTCTGTTTCCTCCGTTTTGCGGTACGCCACACCCCTCCCGATCAACGGGACCCCCGTTTTGACCGTAGGAGGTCCGTTTCGTCCATTTTGCGGTACGCCAGACCCCTCCTGATGAACAGGATCCTGTTTCGAACGTGGCCGATCGAACACAAGGCCGTTTCCTCCATTCTACGGTACGACAGGCCTCGTTTCTATCGCCTGTTCTGTCCAAGCCCTCCCGATGAACACGACCACACATTCCGTTCTGAACCAGCCAGTTGGCTCCCACGCGTTCCGTTGCCTCCCGATGAACACGACGCATTCCGTTGCCTCCCCATGAACATGACACATTCTGTTGCCTCCCCATGAACACGACGACGACACTGTTTCTCTGTTCCGACCCAGCCATGTACACGAGCCCTGGCCGTACCTATGCGCGAGTAGGCGTTTGAGACCCCGCCCCTATGTACACATACATAGCCGTATTTTCTTTATTGCACCCTGGCCACTGTACGTACGTGTACATGCTACGTGTGCCTCTACTATGACATGTACGCACCTCTACTACGACACGTACGCGCCTCTATTACGACACGTGCACGCCTCTACATCCACCAGTATATATGTACATACATGTTTGCGACCAGAATGACAAAGCTACGTAAGCTTTGACCAGGTGGGTCCCGACTGTCAGGGACTTCCTTGCGTGCGAAGATGTAGCTAGTGGGTCCCAGCAGTCAGGGGGGCGAATCGTTTTTTTCCAGACGCACTTCCTTGCGTGCGAAGATGTAGCTCGTGGGTCCTAGCAATCAGGGGGCGAATCATTTTTTCATGAACTACGGTGGCCCGTCTGGTGGGTCCCTGCTGTCAGGTGGAGGAATAATTATTTTACACGTAATAAGGAGGCACTTCCTTGCGGCTCCCGTGGACCCAGCTGTCAGCCTCTCCATGTGCAGTCCATGTCCGATGGAAGTCGTTCTTTGACCACGTTGACCACGCCGCGCCGAGAGCACCAGGGCGGTGGACGACGGCGAGGCCAAGGAAGGGGACGACACGGAGCCGGGGAAGACGCGACAATGGATGCACATGCGGAGAGGAGTACGAGGGTTCACTGGTTCGGCTACGCTGCCGTCACCGCAGAATAACATGGGGTGTGGGTGAGTGGAGGGATGGCCTGGCCAGCGGTGGGAGTAGTAGGGGGCGGTGAGGCCTCCGCGGCAGCACAGCCGGCCATGGGAGGCAGGACCAGGCGGCATGACCGGTGCTGCATTGGGCGGCTGGAGCAAGAAGACCAGAGGTTGAAGAAGCACGACGGCCATTGGATGGACATCGTGCGGTCACTGCAGCTAGAATCATTTATATTGACTTAGTTGACAAAGCCCTTGGTACGTCAACTTAGTAGTCCCACAGGTCAGCTTCCGAAACGGTGCACCCCAGATGTCAGGGGGAGGAATCATTTTTTGGGCGGGTGAAGCTAGAATATCCGAGATTGAAGAAGAAGCACGGCATCTGTTGGATGGACACCCAACGGCCACTTCTGCTGGAATCGTGTGTTGACTATAAGTTGACAAAGCCTTGCATACGCATCAACTCTGTTTTTTTAGGGGACACGTCAACTTAGTAAGGCCAGAAGTGTGTGGCAGAGAACTTATAACCCATTTGAGATTTGTAAGAATGTGTAGCCCATTTTTGAATTCTAATGGAATTTACTATAGCCCATTTACAGTTTGTTAAAAGTATAGCCCATTTCAACCAACCGTTCAAAACAGAATTCAATAAAATTTCCCACATTTTGATGGGATCCAAAATATTTTTATCCCGAAATTTCTAGTTAGATTAAATACAATTTCAATATAAATTTATATTACATAAAAATCCAACAAAACATTTCGCTCGCAACAATTAATGAAATTAAAATTTTCAATATCCAAAAATAATATTTTATAAAGTAATCACGTGTTTGGTGCATTTTTTTATAGTTACTGCCAAGTTTTTATAATTACATCCCATTTATTATTTCTTAAAGCCCATTTTCTTGTTAAGGCTAATGCATCCCTCCTAGGAAAGATTTGCAGCCCAGCGGGGCGGAGAATAACAACTTGACCTTGCATGGGTATTCCTAAAAAAAGTATAGCTGGGCTAGCCATTTTCAGCTTGAAAAAAATTAATATCTGGGCTGGGTATCTGGCCTGGGCTAGACGGGCCACAGCCCGCCCTGTTAATACTTGCAGCGATATTTTCGTTGTTGTTTAGAGGAGAAAAATTAATATTTGGGCTAAACATCGAAAAACTCTACAGTGCTCACACCTCAAAAACACAAATACTGCTCGAACTGCTTGGTCCCAGCTGTCAGCCACTTCTTGTGCAATTCTCTTGTTTACTACATAGGTTGACAATGGTGTGGGACCGTGATGTCAGGAAACCAAGGAGGCACTTGCGTACGTGAGGCTATGGACCTGGTGGGTCCCCATTGTCATCCTCTCCAAGTAAAGTCATCTCCTCGCCCGCGCGCACTTTCCGCCCGAAACAGTCAGCGCATCCCGCCCCGCTTCCTGGTGCAGGCAATTGCTCCGCCTTCAAACGACACAAGTGTCGTCCGTCCGTCCATCTGCGGCCCACATTAATGATATGCGGTTGCTGAGGTGGCTACTCCGGCACCACACGTCCGTCCCTCCTCCCCCCCACCATTGCTATATAAACTGTTGCGCCACCTTTCTCCTATCCACACCACTACTGCCCACCATCGCTTCCTCATGCTCCAGCTCTCTTTGGGACGGGCGGACGACGGACCACAAGGAGATGGTGGCCATTGTTGCCGCCCGGCTGGCCGGCAGGCAACCGGAGGACGACGACGTCCCAATGGAGAACATGGTAGTCGACGATCCGGCGCCAACCCCCTCCTACGCGCCTTCCTCGCTGGTGCATTGCACCATGACCATCGGCGAGGCCCGTGCCCAATATATGGACAGGGTGAGGCAGATGCGTGAGGAGCAGTTCCAGGAGGCGCAGGCCGACACCGCCTACAACCACCATCTCCTCCAGGAGCACCTACAGGCGGAGGAGCAGAACGCCACAGAGCGGACGGAGCAGGAGGCGCTGCTCGACTCATACCACTATGCCCGCAAGGGCCGCCTCGAGCGCTGGGGGCACCGCATGCAGGTGGCAGATGCTCCGGCTGCCTACAAAGATGCTAGCAAAGAGGGCGAGGAAGCAGGCGACGCGATGTTTGGCGAGACCGAGGACGAGGCAGAGGATAATGCCGGCTCCGACGTGTCCTCTCTCCGCTGGCGTCGACGAGGCCCCGCTCCACTGAGGCAGAGGACACTGCCGGCTCCGCCGAGGCCCCGCCCTACCAACAACGAGGCAGAGGACATCGCCGGCTCAGCCGAGGGCCCACCCTGCTGGCAACGAGACAAAGGACATCGCCGTTTCCGCCGAGGCCCCGCCCCGCTGCCAACGAGGCCGCGCCACATAGAAAACGAGGAAGAGTAGAACACGGTAGGTTGCCGCCGCTCGGGTCCAAGTAAGGCCAGCGCTGCTACCCTCCGGTTGAAGCCAAGCTAGGCGGGTTGACCATTGACTGCCAGTTAGCTTCTTGGCGGTGACGTGGAGTCGGAGAGCTGCGCTGGAGAAGAACGCTGCTTCTACTTAACTGATGGTGCAGTTGGCTGACTGACACATGGGCCCAACAGGCCACATGTCAGTTATGCAACTGCACCTGCAGTTAAGTCACTGAAGCTTCTATTCGGCTCCGTGGAACACGGGTGGATAGCTTTGGTTAATTAATTATACCTCTAGCGCACCCCTTTTTAGTTGAAGAATGTATGAAATGTAATGAAATCCGGCATGTTTACATGAAATCCGACCGTGTATGAATGAATTTATTTCAACTAGTTCGAATTCCTCTATCACTGGCATTGAATGAACATGCAAAACAATACGTACTAGCATTATTCCCAGGGTGATCACCTCGTTTATAGCAGTTTCACATGTACTCCCTCCGGTTCTTTCTAGTCTGGATACAAGTTCTATTTGCAGTCAAAGTATCTCTACTTTGACCAATCTTAGACAAAAAAGTATGCACTTTCACAATGTGCGAAGTTAGAAGGAACATAAGGAGTACAAAGAGTTTGAGAAGCTTTTTAGCGTTTTTGTACATTGCAATCAAACACACAGGCCTGGTAATTCATAGAGAACATTCAAAACAATCGATATTATGCATCTCAGCGACTCACATGTCAGAGGCAATATTTACTTCACAACTAAAGAATAATGAAAAAATTGATCGACGTTGCTGACAGCAAAGGGAGTCCCGTTCCAAAATATCAAATGCATGTCTTGCTAAAATCAATGAGCAAAAGTTGGCAAGGTTGTCCCATTCCAAAATATCAAATGCCTACGATTGTGGAATGGGTAGGGTTTGCCATCAGTTCAGACATTGACATGGCACCTCATGCTAAATAAACCACCTGTTCTTTTTGTGCAGTTCCACCAAAATCAACCAAATTCGTGCGTAGCTTGTATGATTTCGCCCTTATATGTTGCAACACCTTGAACTTATCAGCACCTCCTTCCTTGTGGTGGAAATGAATGATTCGATGTATTCATGAACATTTTGTGCAGTTCCCATTGAAATCAAGCTGAGCACCCCTGTTTGCACAAATACAAAAAAGTGATTAGTATAAAGCAAACTGTACTATGAATTGACAGTTTTAACAGGCACATACATGGTCCATGTAGAGCACACTTTTAGAAAAATGGAACTCACCAGAAAGAATCCTAGAACAACATTGTACTCATGCATCATAGCAAAAAAATGGAGATTTGTCAGTCCTTCTAAGCTGAAGTTAGTTTGGTCTTGTGGGGAGTAATGTAACCATCCTTCAACTGCTCCTTCTGATGAGAAGATAGACAGGGCTTCTTCATCCTGGCATAATTGGAACTAGTCACTTCACGTACTCCATATTCTTCTTCAGAGGAAGATGATCCTGTTGTGCGAAGACAAGAGGACTACTAAATGCTAGCATCCCTGTTTGCTTGAAAAAAAGGAAAGGAAATATTTGAAACAACACAGATGAAGCACTTCTCAAGGACGATACCACTTTTTCATGACAATATCTAAAACAGTAGCACAACACCAATAGAGATGAAAAAGCTCAATCATATGGATGAAATCAGTGGGCGAGTACCAACCTTTGTCAGGAGGCTTATTGTGTAGAGCATACAGATGAAGCACTTCTCCGGAACCATCTGTTTCTATCTATGGTGGTGGCCATGCTTACTATATACTCCTCGATTAGTTTAATGTTTCCAACATCTTCTTGTGCAGTTCCACTAAAATATATGGTATCTTCAAAGAAGATCCCTGTTTGCACAAGTAGAGATAATTACATATTACATTAAGAGTGGCATCAAATCAGTGGCAAAACAATTGCTCGTTCCAACCATAGCAATAAATTAAGATGCAAAACTATATCATTGCTTGTGTCATCACAGTTCCAGTGCTTCATGACAGCACCGGGAGTTGATTTTTGTTTTTCTTCCGCTTGTTCAATAACAGACAAGCTTCGCCTTCAACTTAAGATTTGGCATGTCAATTAAGGAGCACAAGTATAGAGGTGCAAAGGAAACAATTAGTGGTTAATAACGGTGGATGACACGGAAGCCAACAAAAAGAAGCATCTACCTTATGTAAATGGGAAAGAAAGCAAGACAGTAGAATTTCTCAAATGGTGGCATTGATTAATATTAACATAGAGATTATATTAACAATAAAGTTCGTTAAACATGTAATTTTATTTTAACTGTGGCATTGCATCAATTTTCCAGCGGCATTATTAGAAGGTGTTTGTTTACAGGGACATTTTCGTGTAGGGACTAAAAAAGCTCCATGTCAATCCCATCTAAACCAAACAGGAGGGACTTTTAGGGACTAAAGGTGGGCATTTGGGACTAAAGAAAGAAGACCCCGAGGGAGTCTTTTTGGGAATTTTTCCAACAGTTGCCCTGCAACGCATCGCACCTTGTCTCTATTAGTTCATTACTAGGGGTAACATGGTCTTTTAGCATGTCATTTAATAACCTCTAGTCCATGTTTAGTCCCTGGAACCAAGCAGGTAGGGGCTAGGGAGTTTTTAACCAAACATCGCCTTAGATTAACAACAGCTAATGAGTTGCACGGGACAGTGGATGCACCAGCACTATGTGCATCTACCGATGTACTGTGGTCATGCACAGTATGTTGCAACAAAGAACAAACAACCAAGGAGAATATTTGTGTTGGTCCCAGTTTTGTTATCTTTAGACACCTTTCCCTATGTGAGCGCAGCAAATCTAGTCCTGCTCAAACTCTACAGCCTTGTCCCTTCCTTTCCTTTTTGAACTAGTACTTTCGCCCCTTCCTTTCCTCTTTGAACCACGTCCTAGATTTATGCGATACAACTTTCCCCACTACTTTCCCCCATTCCTTTCCTCTTTACACCACATCCTAGATTCATGATGTACAACTTTCCCTCTTCATTTCCTCTTTGAACAACGTCCTAGATTCATGCTATATATAACTTTTCCCACTACTTTCCCCCACTCCTTTCCTCTTTGAACCACGTCCTAGATTCATGGTATACATGCAGCTAGAGCAATGCATGTGGAGTAAGTAAATTATACCTTAAGGTTCTTGGGGCATGGTTCGGTGGGCGATGGGACGGCGGTGAACAAGAAGGGGTCAGAGGCCCTCCCGCGCCGCCGCTGGGAGGAAAGTGAACAACTGCGCCGGTAGTCCCTCGCCGATGGCGACAGTGTTAAGCCTCCTTTCATTCCCGGCGGACGGATCCTGCCGGCTCTTTGAGCAGCAGTGAGGGGAGATAGAGGCCAACGAAGTCTTGTTTAGATCCGGAGAGGGTGAGAGAGTGTGAAGAGAGCAACTACAAGCACTGAGGCTCCAACGGGAGAGGGTGAGAGAGTGTGAAGAGAGCAACTACAAGCGCTGAGGCTCCAGCGTATATATATACTGGAGAGAGAGTGTGAAGCGTGCAAACCCTAGAAAACATTTTGACCAGTCAAAGAATCCTCCTGGCACAAATTATGCTCAAGTTTGATGAGCGAACAGGCTAACCAGCTACACAACTCTCCCGTTATGTTCAACGAGAGGGAAATAACCTTTTATACATTCCTGCATTCATGTGACAAGCATGCCGTGTTTTTCTTTGTGTGTGTGGGAGTCATTGGGATTTCAATCATAATTGTGCCATGTGGCTTTGGTGGTAAGACTATCCACAGTGGTGCAGAAATAATGCAGCCCTAGTCACCTTACCTCTCTCCACGTAGTACGTTGGGTCCCACCAGTCAGAGGGTGAAACAAACAAATTAATAAGAAAAATTAAAAGTGCCAACGGTGTTTCTTACCTCACACATCTTGCTACTACTCGGGAATACTGTCCAAATGATCCCTCTGTTCGCTCACGTACTATTTTAAGTGAATCCTTATTATAACATGCACACAAATTTTGGGCACTTGTATTCGACTTAAGTCAGTGTGCCACCGTATCTCGTATACTTACTACTCCCTCCGTCTAGGTGTAATAAGTCACGTTAGAAGGTGCAATGGGGCCAAGGTGTCTGCGTGTGTGTGTGCGTGCACGCGTGTGTATGTGTGTGTGTGTGTGTGTTTAACAGCATGTCTGTGTTAGAGAGAGCGACAGATCGACCTACTCCTACAGAGAGATGTTGTGTAGTGTACAATTTTAGCCGCGAGAGTGGACTCTATCCTGCATCCTCTCGTTTCCGGGCGTGTCCGGTAGGGACATGCGGACAACTTCCACGCCCGCTCCTGACCAGCCTGGCCCACCCAAAGCCCTTCCATCGCCCGCGCGCTTTTCCCGCCCGAAACAGACAGCACCGATCCAAAGAATCGGTGCCGCATTCATGCCCGGGCAAAGCGGACGCGACCTCTCACTCGCGCAAGAGTGATGGTTACTTCATCCGTCAAACTTACTGCTGGGTCTATGTGATTTGACGACTCATTGGTCTTTATTACTGAGGTGGTAGGACTGCTGTATGTCCCACGCTTTCGGCGAAAGGAGGTACTACTACTAGATTACAATTTTCTCCATTCTTACAGCAGAGGCATGCAAGAGCAGTGAAAACACACAGGCTCAGTGATTACATGGCCCACCTCACACTATCACCGTGCGACACCTAACTGCATGACAAATGTGGTAGCCAAACTAAATAAACTCCCATCATCATTTAGATCATCCCACGTAAGGAAAAAAGATCAGCCAACTCCTACTGCATAATGGGATTATATTTTTTTTGACATGTTAATGGGACTTAAAAGCTCACTTACATGCATGCTTCCGATGCATGCTTGCATGCAGACATGTTGATCTAATTTAAAACCCACTCACATGCATGTGCCACGACATTTCTACATGCTTGCATGTGGCTTTGTGTGGAGCCTCTCAATGTCTAGATCAGACGGCTATTATGGACTGATTTACTTCATCTAATGGCTACATCAATTTTGATGATGTGGCTCAAGGAGAGGATAGAGAATTCCTAGTAGTGGGGGCTAGCTATTACTAGTAGATAAGTCTTTGTAGAGATTCCACTACATACGGAACAAAATGAATGCATCTATATACATCCGCATGTGGTTCATGGTGAAATCTCTACAAAGACTTATAATTAGGAATGGGGTAGACGGCATACTAAGCAAGATTCTCCTCGTTTTGCGAGTTGACGGGACACATCAAAAGTACTCCAGTGTATAGAGCCTTGCCTCTGAGGTAGGCCCCACATGGTTTGCCTCTTTTTTTAACATAACACGTCAAGTAGCAATTTGTTTGTTCACCCATGGTAGACGATCCTCCCTCCACCAAGTGGACAACCAGTACACGTGCCAAATTACCACATGGGCTGCCTTTTTCGTACAGAAATGAGCTCCACCATGTACCCGCGCAGGTGTGGTTGGGAAAGAGACGGGAGTACATGCGCCGTGCATGCACCTGCTCTATTTGTGCACGTCCCCTACCTACGTGGGTGTGTGTGAGAGATATAAACCGCGTTCGTGAGTGTTTTTTATTTTGGGGTGGGGGTGGGGTGGGGGTTGATTTCGTGAATTTTTTGTGGGAATATGTGTCGATGACATCTCAAACAAAATTTTGCATGCAATGTGTGTGAAATGGAGGCCTATCCATATCATACATAGACGGTCGGGCAATCCACAAGAAGAGAGGGAGGGGTCATAGCTATCGATAGAGTCGAAGAGAGGATCAAGTGGGTGGGTGCGAGATCGATGAAGAGAGCCATCAAAATTGTGTGTGTGTGCAAGTCAAAGATATAGGGCGACTGGCCTACTGGAACATTAGAGGGCACATGTCAAGTTTGCGTGTGGCAGGGAGACATGACTAGAGCGCTCGATGTATCGGTGTGTGTGGGGGGGAGGGGGTGGGGGGAGGGGTAGGTAGAGGCCTAACTATAGAGGTAGAACGACTCGTATATGTGTTGAGAAGGAGAGACCCAGCTATGTCTTGAGGGAGATCGGTCGACATCCATACATAACTGAAGGACGGGAAATATGATGGGACAGAGAGATAGAAAGGAGAGAGAGAGGGAGGGAGAGAGAGGGAGAGGGGTAGAGTGTTGGATGGGTGGTGGAATTGCTTCTCCAAGATGGTGGGAGAGGCCTACTAGACAAACTGAGGGTGGAACTGCAATGTTATCAATAAGAGTGGGGATGTGTTTCTGTGTGTGCCTGTGCGTGATAGATCTCCCGGGACGCATCCATGGATGATGAAGGGGAACCATGTGTTTGCTAAGAAAACCTAACTAGATCGATAGATCAATTGTTGTTTGTCGGAGGAAGGGAGAGACACAACTAATGAGGTAGATCGATTGACATGTGGGTAAAAACGAGTTATAAGGACCTAGCTAGCTATATGTATAGCGAGAGATCGGTCAGTGTACGTCCATTTGTTAGAGGCAAATAAGGCCCAGCGAGACGGATAGACAGAGAGAATGGAGCTAGGAGGTGGTGCGAGAGGCCCAACTACTAGCTAGATAGGGGGAGGAGTGTGCGGTTGTGAGATCGATGAGAAGAGGGGCGAGAGTTTACACGTGTGTCTGACCGTATGAGAGGCATGAGGCAAGGACACATAAAGGAGGAGATTGAAGGTTTGTTTGTATGTCGTAGGCAGGCATCGCTGGAGAGGTTTATCGATCGGTGTGTGTCGGAAAGGAGTTGTGGAGACTCTGGGAGAACGACCTAAAGAATAAAATGAATGTTCCCGGTGTATAGAATGCCGAGGGAGGGGGACGGCGAGCAGGGCATGCGCATGCACGAGAGAAAGTTAGTGGTAGCTACAAAGGTTAGAGGATTGTGTGGGTGTAAGAGACTAACAAAGATCATAATTTGATTTGAAAGCGGATTCATATATTTGAATAGGAGATCATAGTGTTTTAAATATTGCATGCATGAATATAGCGGTGATACACGTGCTGTGCACATGTTATACCGTAATGTGATAATGCATGGCGCTTGCAACTCACAGCTAAATTCCGAACAATCTAAACCATACTATACGTCAAACAATCTCACATTTTATTTGAATTTGTGATAATGTGTGGCGTTTGCAGCTTACAACTAAATATTGAACAATCTAAACAATATTATATATCGAACATTCTCACATTTTATTTGAATTTGTGGTAATGTGTGGTGTTTGCAACTCACATCTAAATACTTGTAGGCGTAGGGGGCGGGGCACCATACATAATGTGATAAACACATTATACATATGAGGCAAGGTTTAGATTATGAAGATCTAGCTAGAGCTAGAAATGTAATGTGATTTGAAATCAAAATAAAGTGGATTCAAAAAATCTAGTTCGAGTTCATATAGTACACATAGTTCATATGTAACTCGACACTAATCATGTGGTGTGCTGTGAAGATAATACACAAACGATGGTTTAACTTGACAATAATGATGATTGTAGTTCTTATTAAAACAGAGAAACCAATTCAAATGCTTTGACTTCACAACAATCATTACTTTATATCTTATTCAAATAGAGAAACAAATTCAAATTTAGTTCACATTGAAGCGGTAGTATATACGTTTGGAATGCACTAAAACGTTCATTTGAGTAGTAGGTTGCATGCATTATACATGTAGCGAAATATTTTAATTGAACATAACATGAATTCAAAGTTTTGAATGACATTTCTAGTGCACATTGATTTGGTACAGTACATGTTAGGCTTGTCCAGAAATTTCAACCCGCGCCTTGTTAGCCGGAAATATTTAAGATATATCTTTGTCTTGTTGTGCTCCAATAACTCTGTCAGGACCCCGACTCAATGCCACATCGATCTAGCATGTAACACCTCATATCACTTTGCGGCCTCACGCACGGTATTCCCACGGGTGTCGCCTTACCTTTGCCCGGGACCGTTTGCGCCTTTTGGCACACGTATATGACAGTGTCGCTAGCATCCATATGATAAGGAGCCTGGGCTGACATGGCTAGTCGTAAACCCAAAGTGGCACGGACTTACAGGGACAGGCATCCATGACCCAGCATCGAACGTGTCGGTCATCAGCGAGTGAATCCAGGCTGTAGCACTGGGCTAGCAGGACTCCGGTGAACCGGGCTGTAGCGGGCTAACAGGACTCCGGTATTCACCGCGTGACATTTCCCCGAAGGGACAGACACAGGAACGAAGAAGGACACATGCCGGCCAGCCTAAGTGTTCCGGAGCAGTAGCAAGCTACCATGGCTCAGTGGAAACACTAGGAGACATTTCCTGGTAAGAGAGGCTACCAAAGATAAACAACTAGATGGTCAGATCCCACACATATCAAGCATTTCAATAACATACACACAATATGCTCGATATGTGCAATACAACATGGCATCACAAAATGACTCTACGACTCAAGTAGTTTACTCAATAGGCTCCGAGGAGCGAGATATTACAAACATGGGTCTCATGACCCAACACTCAGAGCATACAAGTCAAAGCACAAGCGGAAGCTATCATGTCTGAGTACAGACAACTATAAATGAAAAAGGCTGAGAAGCCTGACTATCTATCAGATCCTGCCGAGGGCACAAGATTGTAGCTGAGGTATCAAGCTAAACGTCGAAGACCACGCGAAAAATACTAGTGAGACTGAAGTCTCTCTGCAAAACATAAAATAGGCAAACGTGAGTACAAATGTACCCAGCAAGACTTACATCAGATCTATCTACATATGCATCATTATCAACAAAGGGGTGGTGGGGTTTAACTGCAGCAAGCCAGCTTTGACTCGGTGGCTATCCTGAACTACGACTGCGAGTAACTTTTGAGGTGGCGCACACGAGTCCACATATTCACCATATCAATACACCACTATGGATCCGCTCCCGTCTCCCTACGAGAACGCCATCCATAGCACTCACGCTTATCTTGCGTATTTTAGAGTATCCACTTTCACTTGTCTATGAACTGATATAAGCAACCCAGAAGTCCTTTTCCGTGGACACGGCTATTCGAATAGATTAGGTTAACCCTGCAGGGGTGTACTTCTTCATACATGTTTCCACCACTTAGCGTCTGCACACGACATGTGCTCGGCAGACTTCAAGCGAAAGCCGACGTGGGTGTAGACCACGACCTACCTAAACACTCAAGTCTCTAGTCCAGGTTTATCGCCTATTCGGGTTCCATCCATGAGGAGATCCGGCCGGAGTTTCGCTCACAGCCCCAAACGATGTGAACAGGGTTCCGTGACACCAAACGGGCGCCCGGTTTACCCGGCCACGTGCCTACCGCATCACAGCCCACCCCTACGGTCAGCGCTGTCCACGGCCTCCAGCATACTACAAACACCAGAAACTACTTGCAACTCCTGGACAGAGGACGAGGGTGAATGAGAAGTCGAGCGGGGTCATATCTCAGGGCCCAATGTATGGTAGTAACTGAATCATGGATCACAAACACAGAACTCAGTTCCTGAGGACGGCTACAATGAGACAACCCACCATGTACTCCTACATGGCCTCTCACCGCTACCTTTACCAAATCGTGTTCACACACTTAGCTCACACATAGTAGGACATGTTCACACGCCTCTGATTCATCCCCGATGAATCAGACCTGACTCAACTCTAAGCAGTAGCAGGCATGACAAACAAACATGAATGAGTAGGCACGTCAGGGCTCAAACAACTCCTACTCATGCTAGTGGGTTTCATCTATTTACTGTGGCAATGACAGGTCATGCAAAGGATAAAGGGGTTCAGCTACCGCAGCAAGTAACAGATGAATCGGTGTTGTCCTAATGCAGTAAAAGAGAGCAGGAGCGAGAGAGTAGGATTGTATTGGAATGAACAAGGGGGGTTTTGCTTGCCTGGCACTTCTGAAGATAACATTGAGTCTTCATCAGTGTCAACGATCACATCATCGGTATCACGTTTATCGAGAGGGGACAAATACCGGCAACACAGAAGAAACACGATCAATGCAATGCACAGTATGATGCATGCTATGACATGGCAATATGAATGTGTTTTGAGCTAATGCAACTAGCAACAGATTAAATGAAGTTGGTTTGAATATAAAATTCAAATTCAAACTCCATGTGTGATTATTTAAATGCCCTTCATATGATTTGTGCTAAACAGCACCTATAAGTTGTTCTAACATGCATGAAAATGGTACAGATGGATTCCTTGAATTTTTCTGATAATTTTTCATATATAATTTATTTTATTTGGAGTTACGGTTAATTTTCTATGATTTATTGAAGTTTTAGCTATTTTCTGGAATTTCTTGAATATAATTAAATCCAGAAAATATTTTATGACATCAGCAGTGCGTCATGCTTGCATCAGCAAGTCAACAGGGCTGCCCCGGGTCAAACCTGACCAGTGGGGTCCACTGGTCAGTGACCCAGTGCAGCCTAGGGTCAATGACAGGTGGGTCCGGTCAACAGACACGTCAGCATGGTCAATGCTGACGCGTGGGTCCACTGGAATTAGACTAATCCTAACTAATTTCTTTAGCCGGTTAATTAAACAGGTGGGGCCCGATTGTCTGTGGGTCAGGGGTGGTTAACCAGGTGGTTAGGCAGCTAATGACGGGTTAGCCGGCGATTAATCGCCGACGCTAAGCAGTGCACGGCGGCGATCGCCGGCCGGCTGTTTCCGGCCACGGCTGCTTGCGCGGCTGGGCGCGTTGGGGAGCTGCTGCTACGGGGCTTCGGATGGTGGAAGTGGCATGTGCTGGGGCGGCCGGAGACGACCG